>NW_028318172.1:0-186875 GCF_062004578.1 Staurois parvus
AGAAGAAGAAGAAGGAAAGGAAGAAGAAGAAGAAGAAGAAGAAGAAGAAGAAGAAGAAGGAAAAGAAGAAGAAGAAGAAGAAGAAGAAGAAGGAAAAGAAGAAGAAGAAGAAGAAGAAGGAAAAGAAGAAGAAGGAAAAGAAGAAGGAAAAGAAGAAGGAAAAGAAGAAGAAGAAGGAAAAGAAGAAGAAGAAGAAGAAGAAAAGAAGAAGAAGGAAAAGAAGAAGAAGAAGAAGGAAAAGAGAAGAAGAAGAAGAAGGAAAAGAAGAAGAAGAAGAAGAAGGAAAAGAAGAAGAAGAAAAAGAAGGAAAAGAAGAAGAAGAAGGAAAAGAAGAAGAAGAAGAAGAAGGAAGAAGAAGAAGAAAAGAAGAAGAAGAAGGAAAAGAAGAAGAAGAAGAAGAAGAAGGGAAAAGAAGAAGAAGAAGAAGAAGAAGGAAAAGAAGAAGAAGGAAAAGAAAAAAGAAAAGAAAGAAGAAGAAGAAAAGAAAAGAAAAGAAGAAGGAAGGAAAAGAAGAAGAGAAGAAGAAGAGAAAAGAAGAAGAAGAAGAAGGAAAAGAAGAAGAAGAAGAAGGAAAAGAAGAAGAAGAGAAGGAAAAGAAGAAGAAGAAGAAGAAAGAAAGAAGGAAAAAGAAGAAGGAAGGAAGAAAGAAGAAGAAGAAGAAGAAGAAGGAAAGAAGAAGAAGAAGAAGAAGAAGAAGAAGAAGAAGAAAAAGAAGAAGAAGAAAAGGAAAAGAAGAAGAAGAAGAAGGAAAAGAAGAAGAAGAAGAAGAAGAAGAGAAGAAGAAAGAGAAGGAAAGAAGAAGAAGAAGAAGAAGAAGGAAGAAGAAGAAGAAGAAGAAGAAGAAGAGAAAAGAAGAAGAAGGAAAAGAAGAAGAAGAAGAAGAAGGAAAAGAAGAAGAAGAAGAAGGAAAAAGAAGAAGAAGAAGAAGAAGAAAAGAAGAAGAAAGAAGAAGAAGAAGAAGAAGAAGAAGAAGAAGAAGAAGAAGAAGAAGGAAAAGAAGAAGAAAAGAAGAAGAAGGAAAAGAAGAAGAAGAAGAAGAAGAAAAGAAGAAGAAGAAGAAGGAAAAGAAGAAGAAGAAGAAGAGAAGAAGGAAAAGAAGAAGAAGAAGAAGAAGAAGGAAAAGAAAAAGAAGGAAAAGAAAAAGAAGAAGAAAGGAAAGAAGAAGAAGAAGAAGAGGAAGAAGAAGAGAAGAAGGAAAGAAGAAGATGAAAAGAGAAGGAAAAGAAGAAGAAGAAGAAGAAGGAGGAAAAGAAGAAGGAAAAGAAGAAGAAGAAGAAGGAAAAGAAGAAGAAGAAGAAGAAGGAAAAGAAGAAGAAGAAGAAGAAGGAAAAGAAGAAGAAGGAAAAGAAGAAGAAGAAGGAAAAGAAGAAGAAGAAGAAGAAGAAGAAGAAGAAGGAAAAGAAGAAGAAAAAGAAGAAGAAGGAAAAGAAGAAGAAGAAGAAGAAGGAAAAGAAGAAGAAGAAAAGAAGGAAAGAAGAAGAAGAAGAAGAAGGAAAAGAAAGAAGAAGAAGAAGAAGGAAAAGAAGAAGAAGAAGAAGAAGAAGAAGAAGGAAAAGAAAAAGAAGGAAAAGAAAAAGAAGAAGAAGGAAAAGAAAAGAAGAAGGAGGAAAAGAAAGAAGAAGAAGAGGAAGGAAGGAAAGAGAAGAAGAAGAAGAGAAGAAAGAAGAAGAAAAAAGAAGGAAAAGAAAAAGAAGAAGAAGGAAAGAAAAAGAAGAAGAAGGAAAGAAGAAGAAGAAGAAGAAGGAAAAGAAGAAGGAAAAGAAGAAGAAGAAGAAGAAGAAGAAGGAAAAGAAGAAGAAGAAGAAGAAGAAGAAGGAAAAGAAGAAGAAGAAGAAGAAAGGAAAAGAAGAAGAGAAGAAGAAGAAGGAAGAAGAAGAAGAAGAAGGAAAAGAAGAAGAAAGAAGAAGGAAAGAAGAAGAAGGAAAAGAAGAAGAAGAAGGAAAAGAAGAAGAAGAAGAAGAAGAAGAAGGAAAAGAAGAAGAAGAAGAAGAAGAAGGAAAAGAAGAAGAAGAAGAAGAAGGAAAAGAAGAAGAAGAAGAAGAAGAAGGAAAAGAAGAAGAAGAAGAAGAAGAAGAAGGAAAAGAAGAAGAAGAAGAAGAAGAAGAAGGAAAAGAAGAAGAAGAAGAAGAAGAAGGAAAGAAGAAGAAGAAGAAGAAGAAGAAGAAAGAAGAAGAAGAAGAAGAAGAAGAGAAGAAAGAAGAAAGAAGAAGAAGAAGAAGAAGAAGAAGAAGAAGAAGAAGAAGAAGGAAGAAGAAAAAGAAGAAGAAGAAGAAGAAGGAAAAGAAGAAGAAGAAGAAGAAGAAGGAAAGAAGAAGAAGAAGAAGAAGAAGGAAAAGAAGAAGAAGAAGGAAAAGAAGAAGAAGAAGAAGAAGAAGAAGAAAAGGAAAAGAAGAAAGAAGGAAAAGAAGAAGAAGAAGAAGAAGAAGGAAAAGAAGAAGAAGAAGAAGAAGAAGGAAAAGAAGAAAAGAAGAAGAAGAAGAAGGAAAAGAAGAAGAAGAAAGAAGAAGGAAAAGAAGAAGAAGAAGAAGAAAAGGAAAAGAAGAAGAAGAAGAAGAAGGAAAAGAAGAAGAAGAAGAAGAAGAAGAAGAAGAAGAAGGAAAGAAGAAGAAGAAGAAGAAGAAGGAAAAGAAGAAGAAGAAGAAGAAGAAGAAGGAAAAGAAGAAGAATGAAGAAGGAAAAGAAGAAGAAGAAGAATGAAAAGAAGAAGAAGAAGAAGAAGAAAGAAGAAGAAGAAGAAGAAGGAGAAGGAGAAGGAGAAGAAGAAGGAAGAAGAAGAATGAAAAGAAGAAGAATGAAAAGAAGAAGAAGAAGAAGAAGAAGAAGAATGAAAAGAAGAAGAAGAAGAAGAAGAAGAAGAAGAAGAGAAGAAGAAGAAGAAGAAAGAAGAAAAGAATGAAAGAAGAAGAAGAAGAAGAATGAAAAGAAGAAGAATGAAAAGAAGAAGAAGAAGAAGAATGAAAAGAAGAAGAAGAAGAAGAAGAAGAAGAATGAAAAGAAGAAGAAGAAGAAGAAGAAGAAGAAGAATGAAAAGAAGAAGAAGAAGAAGAAGAAGAAGAAGAATGAAAAGAAGAAGAAGAAGAAGAAGAATGAAAAGAAGAAGAAGAAGAAGAAGAAGAATGAAAAGAAGAAGAAGAAGAAGAAGAAGAAGAAGAAGAAGAAAGAAAAGAAGAAGAAGAAGAATAAAAAGAAGAAGAAGAAGAATGAAAAGAAGAAGAAGAATAAAAAGAAGAAGAAGAAGAAGAATGAAAAGAAGAAGAAGAAGAAGAAGAATGAAAAGAAGAAGAATGAAAAGAAGAAGAATGAAAAGAAGAAGAAGAAGAAGAAGAATGAAAAGAAGAAGAAGAAGAAGAAGAATGAAAAGAAGAAGAATGAAAAGAAGAAGAATGAAAAGAAGAAGAATGAAAAGAAGAAGAATGAAAAGAAGAAGAATGAAAAGAAGAAGAATGAAAAGAAGAAGAATGAAAAGAAGAAGAAGAATGAAAAGAAGAAGAAGAAGAATGAAAAGAAGAAGAATGAAAAGAAGAAGAATGAAAGAAGAAGAAGAAGAAGAATGAAAAGAAGAAGAAGAAGAATGAAAAGAAGAAGAAGAAGAAGGAAAAGAAGAAGAAGAAGAAGAAGAAGAAGAAGAATGAAAAGAAGAAGAAGAAGAAGAATGAAAAGAAGAAGAAGAAGAATGAAAAGAAGAAGAAGAAGAAGAATGAAAAGAAGAAGAAGAAGAATGAAAAGAAGAAGAAGAAGAAGAAGAAGAAGAAGAAGAAGAAGAAGAAGAAGAAGAAGAATGAAAAGAAGAAGAAGAAGAAGAAGAAGAAGAAGAAGAAGAAGAAGAAGAAGAAGGAAAAGAAGAAGAAGAATGAAAAGAAGAAGAATGAAAAGAAGAAGAATGAAAAGAAGAAGAAGAAGAATGAAAAGAAGAAGAATGAAAAGAAGAAGAATGAAAAGAAGAAGAAGAAGAATAAAAAGAAGAAGAAGAAGAAGAAGAAGAATGAAAAGAAGAAGAAGAAGAAGAATGAAAAGAAGAAGAAGAAGAAGAAGAAGAATGAAAAGAAGAAGAATGAAAAGAAGAAGAAGGAAAAGAAGAAGAAGAAGAAGAATGAAAAGAAGAAGAAGAAGAAGAAGAAGAATGAAAAGAGAAGAAGAAGAAGAATGAAAAGAAGAAGAAGAAGAAGAATGAAAAGAAGAAGAAGAAGAAGAATGAAAAGAAGAAGAAGAAGAAGAAGAAGAATGAAAAGAAGAAGAAGAAGAAGAATGAAAAGAAGAAGAAGAAGAAGAAGAAGAATGAAAAGAAGAAGAAGAAGAAGAATGAAAAGAAGAAGAAGAAGAAGAATGAAAAAGAAGAAGAGAAGAAGAATGAAAAGAAGAAGAAGAAGAAGAAGAAGAATGAAAAGAAGAAGAAGAATGAAAAGAAGAAGAAGAAGAAGAATGAAAAGAAGAAGAAGAAGAAGAAGGAAAAGAAGGAAAAGAAGAAGAAGGAAAAGAAGGAAAGAAGAAGAAGGAAAAGAAGGAAAAGAAGAAGAAGGAAAAGAAGGAAAAGAAGGAAAAGAAGAAGAAGGAAAAGAAGGAAAAGAAGAAGAAGAAGAAGGAAAAGAAGGAAAAGAAGAAGAAGGAAAAGAAGGAAAAGAAGAAGAAGAAGGAAAAGAAGGAAAAGAAGAAGAAGAAGAAGAAGAAGGAAAAGAAGAAGAAGAAGGAAAAGAAGGAAAAGAAGAAGAAGGAAAAGAAGAAGAAGAAGGAAAAGAAGAAGAAGAAGGAAAAGAAGGAAAAGAAGAAGAAGGAAAAGAAGAAGAAGAAGGAAAAGAAGAAGAAGAAGGAAAAGAAGAAGAAGAAGGAAAAGAAGGAAAAGAAGAAGAAGGAAAAGAAGAAGAAGAAGGAAAAGAAGGAAAAGAAGAAGAAGGAAAAGAAGAAGAAGGAAAAGAAGAAGAAGGAAAAGAAGAAGAAGAAGGAAAAGAAGAAGAAGAAGGAAAAGAAGAAGAAGAAGGAAAAGAAGAAGAAGAAGGAAAAGAAGAAGAAGAAGGAAAAGAAGAAGAAGAAGAAGGAAAAGAAGAAGAAGAAGAAGGAAAAGAAGAAGAAGAAGAAGGAAAAGAAGAAGAAGAAGAAGAAGGAAAAAAGAAGAAGAAGAAGAAGAAGAAGGAAAAGAAGAAGAAGAAGAAGAAGAAGGAAAAGAAGAAGAAGAAGAAGAAGAAGAAGGAAAAGAAGAAGAAGAAGAAGGAAGAAGAATGAAAAGAAGAAGAAGAAGAAGAAGAAGAAGGAAAAAAAGAAGAAGAAGAAGAAGAAGAATGAAAAGAAGAAGAAGAATGAAAAGAAGAAGAAGAATGAAAAGAAGAAGAAGAAGAAGAATGAAAAGAAGAAGAAGAAGAAGAAGAAGAGGAAGAATGAAAAGAAGAAGAAGAAGAAGAAGAAGGAAAAGAAGAAGAATGAAAAGAAGAAGAAGAAGAAGAAGAATGAAAAGAAGAAGAATGAAAAGAAGAAGAAGAAGAAGAATGAAAAGAAGAAGAAGAAGAAGAAGAAGAAGAAGAAGAATGAAAAGAAGAAGAAGAAGAAGAAGAAGGAAAAGAAGAAGAATGAAAGAAGAAGAAGAAGAAGAAGAAGGAAAAGAAGAAGAAGGAAAGAAGAAGAAGGAAAAGAAGAAGAAGGAAAAGAAGAAGAAGGAAAAGAAGAAGGAAAAGAAGAAGAAGAAGAAGAATGAAAAGAAGAAGAAGAAGAAGAAGCAGAATGAAAAGAAGAAGAAGAAGAATGAAAAGAAGGAAGAAGAAGAAGAAGAAGGAAAAGAAGAAGAATGAAAAGAAGAAGAAGGAAAAGAAGAAGAAGGAAAAGAAGAAGAAGGAAAAGAAGAAGGAAAAGAAGAAGAAGAAGCAGAATGAAAAGAAGAAGAAGAAGAAGGAAAAGAAGAAGAAGGAAAAGAAGAAGAAGGAAAAGAAGAAGGAAAAGAAGAAGAAGAAGCAGAATGAAAGAAGAAGAAGAAGAAGAAGAAGCAGAATGAAAAGAAGAAGAAGAAGAAGAAGAATGAAAAGAAGAAGAAGAAGAAGAAGAATGAAAAGAAGAAGAAGGAAAAGAAGAAGAAGGAAAAGAAGAAGAAGGAAAAGAAGAAGAAGGAAAAGAAGAAGAAGGAAAAGAAGAAGAAGGAAAAGAAGAAGAAGGAAAAGAAGAAGAAGAAGAAGAATGAAAAGAAGAAGAAGAATGAAAAGAAGAAGAAGAAGAAGAATGAAAAGAAGAAGAAGAAGAAGAAGAAGAAGAATGAAAAGAAGAAGGAAAAGAAGAAGAAGAAGAAGAATGAAAAGAAGAAGAAGAAGAAGAAGAAGCAGAATGAAAGAAGAAGAAGAAGAAGAAGAAGAAGGAAAAGAAGAAGAAGAAGAAGAAGAATGAAAAGAAGAAGAAGAAGAAGAAGAAGGAAAAGAAGAAGAAGAAGAAGAAGAAGGAAAAGAAGAAGAAGAAGAAGAAGAAGGAAAAGAAGAAGAAGAATGAAAAGAAGAAGAAGAAGAAGGAAAAGAATGAAAAGAAGAAGGAAAAGAATGAAAAGAAAGAAGAAGAAGAATGAAAAGAAGAAGAAGAAGGAAAAGAAGGAAAAGAAGAAGAAGAAGAAGAAGAAGAAAGAAAGAAGAAGAAGAATGAAAAGAAGAAGAAGAAGAATGAAAAGAAGAAGAAGAAGAATGAAAAGAAGAAGAAGAAGAAGAAGAAGAAGAAGAAGAAGAAGAAGAAGAAGAAGAAGAAGAAGAAGAAGAAGAATGAAAAGAAGAAGAAGAAGAAGAAGAAGAAGAAGAAGAATGAAAAGAAGAAGAAGAATGAAAAGAAGAAGAAGAAGAATGAAAAGAAGAAGAAGAAGAATGAAAAGAAGAAGAAGAAGAATGAAAAGAAGAAGAAGAAGAATGAAAAGAAGAAGAAGAAGAATGAAAAGAAGAAGAAGAAGAAGAAGAAGAATGAAAAGAAGAAGAAGAAGAAGAAGAAGAATGAAAAGAAGAAGAAGAAGAAGAAGAAGAATGAAAAGAAGAAGAAGAAGAAGAAGAAGAATGAAAAGAAGAAGAAGAAGAAGAAGAATGAAAAGAAGAAGAAGAAGAAGGAAAAGAATGAAAAGAAGAAGAAGAAGAATGAAAAGAATGAAAAGAAGAAGAAGAAGAATGAAAAGAAGAAGAAGAAGAAGAAGAATGAAAAGAAGAAGAAGAAGAAGGAAAAGAATGAAAAGAAGAAGAAGAAGAATGAAAAGAAGAAGAAGAAGGAAAAGAATGAAAAGAAGAAGAAGAAGAATGAAAAGAAGAAGAAGAAGAAGAAGAATGAAAAGAAGAAGAAGAAGAAGGAAAAGAATGAAAAGAAGAAGAAGAAGAATGAAAAAGAAGAAGAAGAAGAATGAAAAGAAGAAGAAGAAGGAAAAGAATGAAAAGAAGAAGAAGAAGGAAAGAAGGAAAAGAAGAAGAAGAAGAAGAAGAAGAAGAAGAAGAAGAAGAAGAAGAAGAAGAAGAAGAAGAATGAAAAGAAGAAGAAGAAGAATGAAAAGAAGAAGAAGAAGAAGAAGAATGAAAAGAAGAAGAAGAAGAAGAATGAAAAAGAAGAAGAAGAAGAAGAAGAAGAAGAATGAAAAGAAGAAGAAGAAGAATGAAAAGAAGAAGAAGAAGAATGAAAAGAAGAAGAAGAAGAATGAAAAGAAGAGAAGAAGAATGAAAAGAAGAAGAAGAAGAAGAAGAAGAAGAATGAAAAGAAGAAGAAGAAGAAGAAGAAGAATGAAAAGAAGAAGAAGAAGAAGAAGAAGAATGAAAAGAAGAAGAAGAAGAAGAAGAAGAGAATGAAAAGAAGAAGAAGAAGAAGAAGAAGAAGAATGAAAAGAAGAAGAAGAAGAAGAAGAAGAATGAAAAGAAGAAGAAGAAGAAGAAGAATGAAAAGAAGAAGAAGAAGAAGAAGAATGAAAAGAAGAAGAAGAAGAAGAAGAAGAAGAAGAAGAAGAATGAAAAGAAGAAGAAGAAGAAGAAGAAGAAGAAGAAGAAGAATGAAAAGAAGAATGAAAAGAAGAAGAAGAATGAAAAGAAGAAGAAGAAGAAGAAGAAGAAGAAGAATGAAAAGAAGAATGAAAAGAAGAAGAAGAAGAAGAAGAAGAAGAAGAAGAAGAAGAAGAAGAAGAATGAAAAGAAGAAGAAGAAGAACAAAAAGAAGAAGAATGAAAAGAAGAAGAAGAAAAGAAGAATGAAAAGAAGAATGAAAAGAAGAAGAAGAATGAAAAGAAGAAGAAGAAGAAGAAGAAGAAGAAGAAGAAGAATGAAAAGAAGAAGAAGAAGAAGAAAAAGAAGAAGAATGAAAAGAAGAAGAATGAAAAGAAGAAGAAGAAGAAGAATGAAAAGAAGAAGAAGAAGAAGAAGAATGAAAAGAAGAAGAAGAAGAAGAAGAAGAAGAAGAAGAAGAAGAAGAAGATGAAAAGAAGAAGAAGAAGAAGAAGAATGAAAAGAAGAAGAAGAAGAAGAAGAATGAAAAGAAGAAGAAGAAGAAGAAGATTGAAAAGAAGAAGAAGAAGAAGAAGAAGAATGAAAGAAGAAGAAGAAGAAGAAAAAAAAGAAGAAGAAGAAGAAGAAGAAGAAGAATAAAAAGAAGAAGAAGAAGAAGAAGAAGAATGAAAAGAAGAAGAAGAAGAAGAAGAATGAAAAGAAGAAGAAGAAGAAGAAGAATGAAAAGAAGAGGAAGAAGAAGAAGAATGAAAAGAAGAGGAAGAAGAAGAAGAATGAAAAGAAGAGGAAGAAGAAGAAGAATGAAAAGAAGAAGAATGAAAAGAAGAAGAAGAAGAAGAAGAATGAAAAGAAGAAGAAGAAGAAGAATGAAAAGAAGAAGAAGAAGAATGAAAAGAAGAATGAAAAGACGAAGAATGAAAAGAAGAAGAATGAAAAGAAGAAGAATGAAAAGAAAGAAAAGAAGAAGAATGAAAAGAAGAAGAAGAATGAAAAGAAGAAGAAGAATGAAAAGAAGAAGAATGAAAAGAAGAAGAAGAAGAATGAAAAGAGAAGAATGAAAAGAAGAAGAAGAAGAATGAAAAGAAGAAGAATGAAAAGAAGAAGTATGAAAAGAAGAAGAAGAAGAAGAAGAATGAAAAGAAGAATGAGAAGAAGAATGAGAAGAAGAATGAGAAGAAGAATGAAAAGAAGAATGAAAAGAAGAATGAAAAGAAGAATGAAAAGAAGAATGAAAAGAAGAATAAAAAGAAGAAGAAGAAGAATGAAAAGAAGAAGAAGAAGAAGAAGAATGAAAAAGAATGAAAAGAAGAATGAAAAGAAGAATGAAAAGAAGAATGAAAAGAAGAATGAAAAGAAAAATGAAAAGAAGAATGAGAAGAATGAGAAGAAGAAGAAGAAGAAGAAGAAGAAGAAGAATGAAAAGAAGAAGAAGAAGAAGAATGAAAAGAAGAAGAAGAATGAAAAGAAGAAGAAGAATGAAAAGAAGAATGAAAAGAAGAAGAAGAATGAAAAGAAGAAGAAGAATGAAAAGAAGAAGAAGAATGAAAAGAAGAAGAAGAAGAAGAATGAAAAGAAGTAGAAGAAGAAGAATGAAAAGAAGAATGAAAAGAAGAAGAATGAAAGAAGAAGAAGAAGAATGAAAAGAAGAATGAAAAGAAGAAGAAGAATGAAAAGAAGAAGAAGAAGAATGAAAAGAAGAATGAAAAGAAGAAGAATGAAAAGAAGAAGAATGAAAAGAAGAAGAAGAAGAATGAAAAGAAGAATGAAAAGAAGAAGAAGAAGAATGAAAAGAAGAATGAAAAGAAGAAGAAGAAGAATGAAAAGAAGAAGAATGAAAAGAAGAATGAAAAGAAGAAGAATGAAAAGAAGAATGAAAAGAAGAAGAAGAAGAATGAAAAGAAGAAGAATGAAAAGAAGAATGAAAAGAAGAAGAAGAAGAATGAAAAGAAGAAGAATGAAAAGAAGTATTCCAGTACAGCAAAAAGTGTATCTGCAGAGAGCTCCGCTATTTCTGACAGTTCTCTGACAGTTCCTTCACATTTACAGCGGTTGAAACATTGTATCTATTTATTTCCGAATAAAAACATCTGTATCCTAAATGGAAACAAATAGATACAATGTTTCAACCGCTGTAAATGAACTGTCAGAACTGTCAGAAATAGCGGAGCTCTCTGCAGTGACACTTTTGCCGGCTGATCGGGAAAAATTTGATTCGTGCACCCGAAGTTTGCTAAAATTCGGATTCGATGCGAATCGAATTTTTCCTGATATTCGAAACGAATTCCACTTCGCCAGGTTCGATTCGCTCATCTCTACTAGCCACCCATACAAATGTAGTGCAAGATGGACTGTGATTGGTCAATATAAAATTAACAGACATAGGAGGGGGTGCAGTAAACTCACAGCAACCAATCAGAATGTGTCACCTACAGTAGGTGAGCAACCACTGGTCACATGATGACTAATGCCCCGTCCACCCGCCAGCCAAAGAAAGGAAGCTGTAGGTGAGAGGAGCCTGTTCTTTCAGCTAAGCCCTCTGCCCTCTCTGCTCACAGCAGAGAGGGCAGAGGAGTTACACAAGGCTGATGCAAGGATATTTGTCTTGTATGCACAGGCAAGAGTGCATTTCATCAATCCCCTCCCCTCCCTAAAAGCTGTATGCCTCGCAACTTTAGAACTTAAGAATGAGGGTCACCTGAGGAAGATAGTGACTGGTGGCAAAAAGTGGGCATGGCCAGACTGGTAACAGTGGGTGGAGCTTAAGGGCCTTGATTAAACAAAACTTGGGCTTCATTGTACCTATAAAATATGCTTGATTGCTGTGCCACAACGAGAGTCTCACAGACATCTACTATAGACTGTAGACTTCAGCACAAGCTTTTGAAAAGAAAAAAAAAGCTTCCATTACATATGGTTATGTAAAAAACTGAAAATATACAGAGACCTAACAGTTTTTGCTGAGCCTACCTTAAAGAAGAAGTTCATTAAAATATTCAGGGACTTCATAGCAACCAGACACTGATCAGACAATGGTGAGAAGTATGTCATGTACTGTATTGTGCATATAGTGCAGGGGTCTGTAAGGCAGAGTACAGGGGTTGGTGGTGTGCAATGGAAGGATCAGGAGTATGTAATACACAGAGTGCTCAGATCGAAGCTGCATCCACCTCGATGAGTATAACATTTTTTTTTTTTCTGGTACAATAATTTTTTATATTGTTGCAGCAAAGATGAAATGTACAATAGATCACCCATGCAGGGGGAATAAAAGGATTGAGTTAAGTAAGCATGAGCGAAATGGTTTGCAACAATTGTTTTACTTTAAGTTTGCTAATGGACAACCACACGAACAAAGTCGTCCGTCTACATGTGTTCCCTGGGCCTGGGGGTCCAAACATTTGCCAAAAAATGAGAAAAGTAAAGGATGAAATAGTAAAGGAAAAATATTCTAGAGGGAATAAGATTGAGGAAAGGGAGGGTTCTTAAAGGCTTGGGTGGTGGTATGAGCAATTAAGGACCGCCAAGGCTGGTCGGGTGCAAAGTAGGCAGGGCATATGACCACCAGGGTGTCCAAATTTTCATGAATTTGGCATGGGAGTCATGCAGGATGCTTTACATATTTTCATTTATCATAAGGGTGGTCAGGTTGACTTTCACCACTGCATATGAGACAGAGGGTATCTTCCAAGCCCTAGCTATAGCATGCTTTGTGGCAATAAACAAATAGGTGGAACGTTTCTGTTGATATGAGAATAAGCCTATAATAGTGCCTACTTAGCATCTTTTCAGATAGGTACATGGAACAGTGTAGGAGCCTGAAGACCCGAGACCAAAATCTAGTTAAGCGTGGGCAGGACCACCATGTGTCCACCACATCCCCACCTTGGCCACATCCTCTGAAGCACCTATCACTGTAAGAAGGGTTTAATACTGCAATACAGGCAGGAACCAAATACCAACTCAGAAGGACCGTTATAGGCCGCTTCCATCGTAGTCGTGTTGAAAGAGCATTTAGCTATGGATGAACGGGCTTTGCTCCAATCCTCAGGGTCAACAGCAGTCTCTAGATTCCGTTCCCAACTTAACTTATAAGATGCGAAAGAGGGAGGATCTATAGTGTTCAGGGATGAGTAGATCAAAGCTATAGAGCCTGAAGCGCCGGGGGAGTGGCAACAGATGTGTTTGAAAGCTGTAGATTGAAAAGGGAATGTGGAGTTACATCTCAGGGAAGTCATCAGCGGAGCTGGAGGTATCGAAAAAATTCCGCAGGTGGGGCTTCATGGACCTCCTGAATAGAGGGCTAGGAAGGGAATGTGTGTGAAATGAGAAAGTTGCGGAATTGTGTAAAGCCATGGGATGACCACCATGAGAACGCCCTTGGCTGTTCTAAACCTGGTGGGAATAGGGGTTAATTAAATAGAGGAAGAAGGGGCAGGAAGGGGGATATAAGATTGCCTGAGTAATGGACTGAGTCCCAGAGTTGCAAGCTGTGGAGCATAAGGGGACTAATTGGTGAAGGGCGAAGCCTATGGGGAGCCAGAGGAGAGCAGTCATGGGAATCAAAGCACAAATAGGTAGCTCCAAGAGAACCCAGAGAGGTATGTCTGTTGTGGCATGAAGTAGGGAGAGCTGGGAAATTTGTGCTGCCATATAATATTAGGAGATATTAGGAATCCCTAACCCTCTACGCAATCTGGGTGTATAATGTGTAACGTGAGACTCTGGGGCACTTATAGGCCCAAATAAAAGGAAAGGATTCTTCTCCGCATAAGGTGCAGGTTAAAGGAGGGAACTCAGGCCGAAAGGGTTCTAAAGTAGTATAAAACTTTAGGGAGAATGGTCATTTTGACCTTGTGGATGCGACCAATCCAGGATAAAAAGGGAACTGCCAAGATTGAATGAGAGTGGTGATCTTTTTCAAAAATGGGTAGTAGTTGGACGCAAAAAGGGTACAATAGGAAGGGTCAACTTGACCCCTAAGTAATCCAGAAAAGAGGTGGGCCAACGATATGGAAAGTATATCTGGAGGTGCAACACTGTAGAGGGAAGCAGGGAGATATTCAGCGGCTCCGTTTTCTGGGTATTGATATGAAGACCCGACAGTTCATAAAAACGTGAGAGAAGGAGTTGCAAATTAGGGAGGGTAGTGAGAAGGTTAGAGTCAAGAGCGCATCATCTGCAAATCGGTTCACCTTGTAATGCATGCCTGCATAGCTGACTTCAGAGATATTAGGGTTCTCCCTAAGCGCTATGGCAATAAGCTCAAGTGAATAAATGAATAAGACCAGAGACAGAGGGCATCCCTGCCTCATTATATGGACAATGGGACTGAGAGGTGGCCAGCGTATTTGACCTGGGCTGCGGGAGAAGAGTAGAGAATCTTGATCCACGCCAAGGTTGAGTAACCAAAACCCCATCTTTCGAGGATGTAGCATAAGTAATCCTAAGAGAGAGAGAGTCAAAGGCTTTATAATTGTCGAGGGAAAGATGGAAGCCTGGGATTTTGCATTGTTCAATATGTGGATCAAGTGAATCGCTTTCCTGATATTGTCACTTGCTTGATGACTGGGAACAAAACCTACCTGATCCCTGTAAATCAGAGTACGCAGGTACCTATTGATGCAGAAACTCAACATTTTCCCCAGGATCTCAAGGCGGAGGATATCTTAATAGGATCCAAACTTAGGTCTCCCTTAGCGAATTTCAAGGAGTATGAATATTTTTCAAGGCACTGTAGATCAAGACTTCCTAGAATTTATTTTCACATTATATAGTGTATGATGTTTACTGTGGACGAGCTGTCACTGCTGGAAGTGCAGTTTATATTTTACCTTATCGTAGACGCAAGATATACTGTAACTGTTTCAGGCATTTTTAAAAAAAACTTTCCTGCTGTGTGGAATTTTGGTACTTGTACAAAAGAAAAAGGAAGTTGTTTTTTTAGATTTACAGTATATTCTGTACATACGCACTGTCCATATACAAACACTCCGCTAGATCACTTGTTTTTTTAACTGCATTACACCAGTTTTCCAGGAAGTATAATGAAAGATCTAAAATGCTAGTTATTGCTGAAACAACACATACTAAGTTGAAAGTACAGAATTTGCACTCCTTTTATTACTTGTGTTAGTATACCAAACATCTAAAAATTTCTGTTTGAATAGTGACATAAAGAGGACTTTGCAAGCATGAGCAAGCTAGTTGAGAAAACTCCACTGGGTGGTAGAATCCCTCCCATTACTCTACTGCTCCAGAGTAATTGTATGAACAGGAGAACAGAACAAGCTAGAAATTGCCTTTTGTTCTAACATCTGCAAAGGGGAATATAAATAGGTTGAGGGTGAGCTTTAAAGGGACTTTGTCACTTTTTCTTAAATGGTGCACAGGGGCCTGTAAGGTTCTGAAGCTCATTAAAAGCAAAGGCTGCCCCCTACCTGTAATGAGCCCCAGGACTTCATATGCTGGGAGCCATGTAGTAGGTACTTTATGGAAAGGATCTCCTTCAGTCAGTGGCCCTTATAGTTCCAGGTATGGATGGTATCAGGGTCTCTGCTACAGCTCTATAGCTGCCATGACCACCAATGAATGCGGGGAGGGTTCTTTCACTGACAATTATTGCCTACCACTAAACACCAAACTAAGAAGACACTTTTAGCACTAAGCACAAGTGTAAGAGTTTCCTTATTCCACTGACCGCCAATAAACCAGGGTATTCTGTGCCAACCAGTAATATAATTGATGGTGTAAATGCCCCTCTTATATTGATGGTCAGTGAAGAATCTACTATTTACATTGGTGGTCAGTACAAATGTCATCTTATGTTGGTGGGCAATATGCATTGGTTACACTGACCAGTAATGTCACAGAGGGATGTAAAGTGACTACCAATCAATTACAGGCATTTTCCTTAACCAACAATGTAACAAGAATTATCAACTAACTGTAAACTTTAGGGAGCATCTAACCAACTACCAATGTAATGTAAATACATACTGTAGGCCACCACTGAACACCAAGCAGAAGATATAAATAGGTGACAATGCATTATCAACAATACACCCCGGAACGTGCCTCGTGAGAGCCCCATGGGCCGCCCTGCAGCGCAATCGGTCACCTGCTGTGTGCACCATATGGCTTCCATTCATGCCATTCATTGTGTAGTACTGTGTTGCTTGCTGCGATTGGTCACAGTGATCACATAGTACAGACAGGGCCAATCACTGCCTAACCACAATAGTAAATACTGAATGAATCGATTTCATTCAGTAAAAGTGGTTGTTTATAATAGTGAAATTCACTATTATAAGCAATCATGTGTAAAGAAAAAAAAAAAAAACAAAACATCCTGATCATTTCTCCAGAGTAGTACAATGTTACTATGGTAACACGGTATTGCTCTGGTCACAGCATGTAAAAAAAAAATGAAAAAAATTGAATAAAAAGAAAAAAAAAATATATTTTTTTTTTTTTCAACATACAGTCACCAGTCAGTATCCCAGATTACCACCACACCAGTCAATATGATGATGCTGTACTGCACTGGTGACTGTTTTCAAAAAATAGTTTTTTCATACTTTTTTTTCAATTTCTTCATTTTCCAAAAAATTGTGACAAAAAATTACAAACTTCAAAAAACTCACCATGCTGCTCACTAAATACCTTGTCTGCTTTCCAAAAAGTAATAATTTGGGTGGTTCTGTGTACTGTCCTGGCATTTTTGGGCCTCAAGAAATTAGATAGGCTATCAGTACATCAGGATTGATCAATTTTCAGATATATCCCATAGTTTGTAGACTCTAAAACTTTCACACACACTAAATATTATATACTGATTTGGGTTATTTTTCACCAAAGAAATGTAGCAGAATACTTTTTGGCCTAAATATATGTGGAAAGAATATTTATTTGCAAAATGTTATAACAGAAACAAAGAAAACTTTTTTAAAAAATTTTTTTTAATCTTTTTATTTAGAAAAAAATAAACTCAGTGGTGATTAAATACCACCAAAAGAAAGTTATATTTGTGTGAAAAAAATAATTTGTCAAAGTGTGAGAGCACTGAAAGCTGAAAACTGGCCTGGGCAAGAAGGGGGTGAAAGTTCCTGCTATTGAAGTGGTTACATTTAGCAGTGATCAATTTTAGATTAAAACTATCTAATGTTACCTTCATTATTGACTTCCAGCTTATATTTATTTTGATGGTGGACTTGGTACTGGTGTTGTGCCTTGCAGTTCCCTTAACACGGTATCAAAACAACAGTGATATCCCTGGACCTTTTTTCACATTTTTGGGCAATAAAGTTATATTATATCCTATATTTTCTCCTCACAGACGCAAACACAGTACTACTGTAAATAATAATGTCCCAGTGGTTGGGTAGGGGATAGGAATATAATCAGACTTTCAGTGACGATGACACAAACACCTAATAATGATATAGTAAGCATTATGGACAGTACTGTTTTACAAAGAAAGGATCTTTCTGTGAATATGAATTGTAAATTTATGGACTGCTTTAAAACATATAGCCAGTGAGGAGAGAGGTCTTTTGTGATAGAAGATAGTACAGGGTGACTGGGTTTCAGATAGTAGTGACACCTAAATTTATTCAAGGAGTAGAGCATTTTCACTAAGCTTCGTGAATGAAGTGAAGCCAAGTAAAAAAATGTGCTCAGTCATGTGTAGCACCGTCCTATTTAGCTAGGGGGAGCTCCAGCTCAATTGTTAGAAGGGCTGAGTAGCAGCCTGGGTGTGATAGCTAGCAGGGTCAAAATTGGGTCAGAGCTCAGAGGTTCTGCAGACCAGCCTTCTGGAAATTCCCCCGTTCTAGAACTTTGGAGAGAGATCTAGAAGCAGTAGGTGGATTTCAGGACTGGCTGGTCTGTATTCTTAGAGGACCCTGGCCAATCCCCAACAGGATGCTTGGCAAGGGGCCAGGACAACCTTTAAGAGTAACTGACCCTGCTCAGCAACAGGAGAGTTCGAGTTCGGGTGGAAGATAAGGAAGGATGTGAGGCTGGAGAGCAGGAGCCTGTGAGGGGATGAGGCGCTCACCTACAGGCAGAGAACCTTGAAAGGAGGAACACTCAGGACATCACCAACTCCCTGAGAGAGGTCCACCTGTGAGACAGGGAAGGAGTGGCCCAGCTAGAAGACCTGGTAACAGCCACTGACCCACCATCAGCACAGGAGAAGAACTGAGTGAGTAGAACTGCTCCCCCTGAGCCAGCTAGGGGAAGGAGCACTCTGATGGGAAACCAGTTTAGCCGCTACCCGGGACTATCTTCTTGTCTTAAAGTGACAGGCACTGGATCCCCTGCTCAGGGATTCCTCCAGGCAGCCAGATAAAGGAGCATCCGGGGTTGGAGGTGATACTACAGGAGACACTGGCTAGTTCTCCGCAAGAGACTGTTGCTGCAACCATTTGTATAAAGTTCAGGAAGTTGTCCTTGGATCTTCAGTTCTTTTGGGCATCCCGTACACCCCTTACCCCATCCAAGCTCTGAAATCCCCTAATAAAACATAAAAACAAGCTCAAGGACTGGTCACTGACTCCTGAATGCAAGTGGATGTGAAAATGCGTGTTGCCTGGCTGTGCAGGACTATAGGAGGATCCAAATCTTCTGCAACCACTTAGGGGTAGTTCTACACACTAGGATGTTTACTTGCATATGATTAAATGTTTGAAAAGCCACATTTACTTTGCAAAGTGTCTATGAACCACACCTTTAGGAAATCATCTCCAATGTGTCTTAGAGACTACTAATACTCTCATCTACAGGAATTAGACGTTCAACTGCTGTCCTTTGGTTAATGGTGTATGGTATCTTAAAGCAGAGTTCCACCCAAAAGGGGAAGTTCCGCCTTAAAGATTGGTCCCCACTCCCCATTAAGGAATGACACCATTGGGGAGCGGGTACCCGAAATTCGACAGGTAACCACTCCCACTTCTGTGGCAATCGCCTAAGCAATCGGAAATTGAAGTTGTCCTCCTACCCTCCCCGAAGTCTTGTGGGACATGTGACAGGTCCCAGAAGACGACAGGGCCATTCAGGAAGCGCAGCGCTACTCGCTCATGCGCAGTGCGCACCCAGCTGTGAAGTTGCAAGCTGTCACAGCCGGGTGCCCACACTGAAGATGCCAGCGCCTGGAATACAGGACGGCCGGTGAAACGGGCTGCGGCGGGGGTAACGCGGGATCGTGGGACAGGTGAGTGGCTGTTTTTTAAAAGTCAGCAGCTACAGTTTTTGGAGCTGCTGACTTTTATTTTTTGTGAGTGGAACTCCGCTTTAAAGTGCATTTCTTATGCAGTGAACCTGATATAAAAAAAACAAAAATCACACATTGTTGATACAGAAAATTATCAAATTGCCTTTGGGGGATCACAAATGATTTTTTACCTTTGACATAGCAAATTATCGATTCCTTAAAAGGGATTTGCCTTCCAATAGATCAGGAACTGCAATTTTAGAATTCTAATACTGCTAGGTTCCTTTTTTAAATTCTGAATACTATGACTGAAATACCTAAAACACATACACACACTTGGACCAATCTCATATAATTACATCCTTATCACACTTTTTCAATACCAGATCTGTTGGTCTCATATTTCAGGATGCTCTATACACAGGTCTGCTGTTGGCAGTATATACTGTTCTTTACCCAGCCTTTCTCAACCAGGGTGCCCAGGCACCCTGAGGTGCTTTGAGGTTTTCTCAGGGGTGCCTCGGCAAAATGTCTAAAATTTGCCCAAAACTTGTACACCGCGTTCCAAATTATTATGCAAATTCTATTTAAGTGTCACAAAGATGAAATATTTTGTTTTTCAGTTTAACTCATGGATGGCATTGTGTGTCAGGGCTCTTTTGATCACTGAAAACAATCTCGGACACCTGTGATATATAGATTGGCCGGTGAGCCCAATTTAAGGAAAAACTACTGAAGGACGGTGTTCCACATTATTAAGCAAAGCACCATTTTCAAGCAATATGGGGAAGAAAAAGGATCTCTCTGCTGCCGAAAAGAGTGAAATAGTTCAAAGCCTTGGACAAGGTATGAAAACAGATATTTCACGAAAACTTAAGCGTGATCATCGCACTATTAAGAGATTTGTGGCTGATTCAGAGCACAGACAGGTTCGTGCAGATAAAAGGCACATTGAGGAAGATTTCTGCCAGATCCATGCATCGGCTCAAGAGAGCAGCTGCTAAAATACCATTACATAGCAGCAAACAGATATTTGAAGCTGCTGGTGCCTCTGGAGTCCCACGGACATCAAGGTGTAGAGTCCTCCAGAGTCTTGCAACTGGGCATAAACCTTCTATTCAGCCACCACTAACCAATGCTCACAAGCAGAAACGGCTGCATTGGGCAGAAAAATACATGAAGACTAATTTTCAAACAGTCCTGTTCACTGATGAGTGCCGTGCAACCCTGGATGGTCCAGATGGAGAGAGTAGTGGATGGTTGGTGGACAGCCACCCTGTTCCAACAAGGCTGCGACGTCAGCAAGGCGGTGGTGGAGTCATGTTTTGGGCCGGAATCATGGGAACAGAGCGGGTCGGCCCCTTTAGAGCCCCGAAGGTGTAGATGACCTCTGCAAAAGTATGTGGAGTTTATGACTGACCACTTTCTTCCCTGGTACAGAAGGAAGAACTATGCTTTCCGTAATAAAATCATCTTCATTCATGACAATGCACCATCTCATGCTGCAAAGAATACCTCTGCATCAATGGCTGCTATGGGGATAAAAGGAGATAAAGTCATGGTGTGGCCTCCATCCTCCCCTGACCTCAATCCTATTGAGAACCTTTGGAGCATCCTCAAGCAAAAGATCTATGAGGGTGGGAGGAAGTTTACATCCAAACAGCAGCTCTGGGAGGCAATTCTGACATCTTGCAAACAAATTCAAGCAGAAACTGTCCAAAAACTCAAGTTCAATGGATGCAATACTTGTGAAGCTGCTATCAAATAAGGGGTCCTATGTTAAAATGTAACGTGACCTGTTAAAATGTTTAAAAAGTTAAAATGTTGTTAAAAGTTTGATTGAAATAGCTTTTGATTTCAGTAAATATGCTGCAAACACAACAAATGACAATTTGCAGTTCTTTACAACCTATAAAGTGTTTTGAAACTTACTGTGTGTAATAATTTGGAACAGTGCATTGTAAGGGTTTTATGTTTAACAAAAATACTGTTATCATTAGGAGGTTTGTTCAATAAAATTTGAATTGTACTCTTAATAATTGATAACATGAGAATTACGCTGTTATTTACATCAATTATTTAGGTAAATGAGAAAAATGTCATTTGCATAATAATTTGGAACAGGGTGTATACAAGCCAACGGGTGGAACAAGCTGTTAGTTACAAAAAGCCATAAGTTTTCATTGTTCACCATTATGACCGTCTGCCTGCGTCCTGACAACCAATGACATCATCTGTTGATAAGAAGAATGTCAGCTGCCTGCACAGCATCCTAGTTTGCCCCTCCCCTGCCCCTTTCTATCAGTGCTGGGGTCACATTAGCTCAGTGATGGAGAAAAACTGAGGGAGAAGAGAAACACTGGAAAACTAATTAGTACCAGTGTGCAAAAGTATATTTTCTTTGGAAGAATAAATCACCTCTAATGTTTGGTGTCTTACATGTGTGGATGTTGCTGCGTTATATAAAACTAGAGTTGTTTTTCACAATTTAGAATGGGGTGCCCTTTTAAAATTATGGACAGTCTAGGGCAGTGATGGCGAACCCGTGGCACGCGTGCAACAGCCGGCACGCCGAGCCTTATCTGTGGGCACGCCAGGAGAATACCGTATTTTTCGCTCCATAAGACGCACTTTTTTTCCCCCAAAAAAGGGGGTAAAATGTCAGTGCGTCTTATGGAGCGAATATAGAGCGGCCGGTCCGGTATTTCCACCGCCGCCGTGTCAGAATACCGGGCCGGCCGCTCAGCTCTGCAGTGGGACCGTACCTGTCCCTCTATCCAGCGGCGCGCTGTCTTCCCGGCTTCTGTAGTGTGCGTGACAGCCGGGTCCCAAGTGCGCATGCGCAAGAAGCAGTGCTCTTTATGAATGGTAAGGCGGTACCTGGGACACATGACAGATCCCAGAAGCCGCCGGACCAATCACAAAGCGCAGCGCTTCTCGCGCATGCGCACTGGGCATCCGACGAGCTACAGAAGCCGGGAAGACAGCGCGCGGCTGGATAAAGGAACAGGTAAGATAAAAAAAAAAACTCTGCGGAAGTAAGAGCGGGTACCTGTCAAATTCAGGTACCCGCTCCCCCTCCCTCCCCAAAGGTCAGCAGTCATCTGTACTGTCCGCAGTCTCTGGTCATCCCTGTGCTTTCCGCAGTCTCTGGTCATCTCCTGTACCGTGTCCGCAGTCTCTGGTCATCTCCTGTACCGTGTCCGCAGTCTCTGGTCATCTCCTGTACCGTGTCCGCAGTCTCTGGTCATCTCCTGTACCGTGTCCGCAGTCTCTGGTCATCCCTGTACCGTGTCCGCAGTCTCTGGTCATCCCTGTACCGTGTCCGCAGTCTCTGGTCATCCCTGTACTGTTAATTAGTTTGCACTACTGTACGAGTTGTTTTTTCTAAACCAAAAGCTCGATATTCAGGTTTCATTGCAGTGTTGGCACTTTGAAAGAAATAAGTTGGTTTTGGGTTTCAGTTTGGGCACTCGGGCTCAAAAAGGTTCGCCATCACTGGTCTAGGGGCACCCTATTTTAGAATGGGGTACCTCAAGACTGTCCATAATTTTAAAGGGTGCCTTGACTGAAAAAAGGTTGAGAAACACTGCTTTAACCCTTGTATATTTATTTTATTACAGGAACTTGTATAGCACCATCAATTTACACAGCACTCTACATATACATTGTACATTCTCATCAGTCCCTAACCCTCAAGGAGCGTACAATCAAACGTCCCAAACACACATTCATACGTACAGTCAGGTTCATAAATATTGGGACATCAACACAATTCTAACATTTTTGGCTCTATACACCACCACAATGGATTTGAAATGAAACGAACAAGATGTGCTTTAACTGCAGACTGTCAGCTTTAATTTGAGGGTATTTACATCCAAATCAGGTGAATGGTGTAGGAATTACAAGTTTGCATATGTGCCTCCCACTAGTTAAAGGACCAAAAGTAATGGGACAATTGGCTTTTCAGCTGCTCCATGCCCAGGTGTGTGTTATTCCCTCATTATCCCAATTACAATGAGCAGATAAAAGGTCCAGAGTTCATTTCAAGTGTGCTATTTGCATTTGGAATCTGTTGCTGTCAACTCTCAAGATGAGATCAAAATAGCTGTCACCAACAGTGAAGCAAGCCAGCATTAGGCTGAAAAAACAAACCCATCAGAGAGATAGCAAAAATATTAGGCGTGGCCAAAACAACTGTTTTGAACATTCTTAAAAAGAAGGAACGCACCAGTGAGCTCAGCAACACCAAAAGACCCGGAAGACCACGGGAAACAACTGTGGTGGATGACCGAAGAATTCTTTCCCTGGTGAAGAAAACACCCTTCACAACAGTTGGCCAGATCAAGAACACTCTCCAGGAGGTAGGTGTATGTGTGTCAAAGTCAACAATCAAGAGAAGACTTCACCAGAGTGAATACAGAGGGTTCACCACAAGATGGAAACCATTGGTGAGCCTCAAAAACAGGAAGGCCAGATTAGAGTTTGCCAAACAACATCTAAAAAAGCCTTCACAGTTCTGGAACAACATCCTATGGAAAGATGAGACCAAGATTAACTTGTACCAGAGTGATGGGAAGAGAAGAGTATGGAGAAGGAAAGGAACTGCTCATGATCCTAAGCATACCACCTCATCAGTGAAGCATGGTGGTGGTAGTGTCACGGCGTGGACATGTATGGCTGCCAATGGAACTGGTTCTCTTGTATTTATTGATGATGTGACTGCTGACAAAAGCAGCAGGATGAATTCTGAAGTGTTTCGGGCAATATTATCTGCTCATATTCAGCCAAATGCTTCACAACTCATTGGATGCCGCTTCACAGTGCAGATGGACAATGACCCAAAGCATACTGCAAAAGCAACCAAAGAGTTTTTTTAAGGGAAAGAAGTGGAATGTTATGCAATGGCCAAGTCAATCACCTGACCTGAATCCGATTGAGCATGCTTTTCACTTGCTGAAGACAAAACTGAAGGGAAAATGCCCCAAGAACAAGCAGGAACTGAAGACAGTTGCAGTAGAGGCCTGGCAGAGCATCACCAGGGATGAAACCCAGCGTCTAGTGATATCTATGCGTTCCAGACTTCAGGCTGTAATTGACTGCAAAGGATTTGCAACCAAGTATTAAAAAGTGAACGTTTGATTTATGATTATTATTCTGTCCCATTACTTTTGGTCCCTTAACAAGTGGGAGGCATATATGCAAACTGTTGTAATTCCTACAACGTTCACCTGATTTGGATGTAAATACCCTCAAATTAAAGTAGACAGTCTGCAGTTAAAGCACATCTTGTTTGTTTCATTTCAAATCCATTGTGGTGGTGTATAGAGCCAAACAATGTTAGACTTGTGTCAATGTCCAAATATTTATGGACCTGACTGTACATATACTAAGGCCAAATGAGACAGGAGCCAATGAACCTACCAGCATGTCTTTGAAGTGTGGCAGGAAACCCACACAGGCACAAGGAGAACATGCAAACTCCAGGTAGGTGGTGCCATGGTTGGGATTTGAACCAATGATCCTAGTACTGCCAGTGCTAACCATTTTGCCACTGTGCTGACTCAATATATAGACATTTGTACATTTCAGTATCCATGACAGGTAGTTAAATTTTCTACCCTTTTTACAACTGCTCACAAAATTGTTAACATTCCACTGACAGCCAAAATTAGCGTATACAGTTTATATTGACGTTTGACAAACAGTGGTGATTAAGTAGACACTGTGGTCATCTTTTACCTCATATACGTCATATGTTTGTAGACACCTTTCTGTGGGAAGTTTGGAAGATGTTGTGAAATGGTAACGTTCAAAGACATCAAAAGATGTGCTCTTACAAGGGACATTTGGTCAAATGCTACTGGGAAGTCTCTATAGCAAGACAGTCTTCCTACTGGAATTCTGCTTGGCACATTTTTAAGCACCCTAAGGCTGATTTATAAAGTGCATTTTAATGGAAGTGTATTACATCACCTTTTAATCTCTAACCAGCACTAAAAACACGACAGGTGTTACTAGAACCATGACCCCTGTCCTTTCCCATATTTCTCATCTGCACCCTCTGGGATGCCATTATGGTAAATCTCCCTCCTTTCTCCCACTTTTCCCTACCTTTTCTAAGGCTCTATACACACTAGCGTTTTTTTAAGCTCCTAGAAGCTATCATCAGCATATTTTTTCTGCTCTTAGAGGCTAAACATTGTTTTTGTAGAATTTTTTTGGTGCATTGCCCAGCAGAAAAAAAAATGCTAAACGCTACTAAAACGCTCATAACAGCTTTTTATTTTCTCTACATGTACTGTAAAACCACGAATAAAATGCTAACACTTCTAAAAGCTACTAAAACACTACTAAAAAAAAAAAAAAAAAAAAAAAGCTATTACCAGTGGTTTTTGAGCTTACAAAAACACTAGTGTGCATGGAGTCTTATTCTTCCGCCTAATTATCAGCTCTGCCAGTCTTCATGTTGATCCCCGGTCTATGGCTGGGGTGAGCCCACCAGTCACCATTGCCCTTTTCCATTTTCCTCCTTATTGAATTTTATTATATGCTGTCTCCATCATCTTGTTGGAACTAATTGCATTTCCATGTATTATATAATGTCAAATACTCAACATCTAAAACCATGTTGTTATTATTATTATACAGGATTTATATAGCACCAACAGTTTGCTCAGCACTTTACAATATAATGGGAGACAATACAGCAACAATACAGTTCAATACAAGAGGGTTAGGAGGGCCCTGCTCTTTGGAGCTTACAATCTAAGAGATCAATGGACCATTGTCTGTACCTCTCCCTGCATGGAGATGATCAATTCTTTTTCTTTATACGTTGCTGTACAAGGTGTCACAAGCAAAACCTAATAACATTTTTGAGCTTGGAAAAACATGACAGGTGAAATAGATATATTGCTGTAGGAAATCCTTTGCTACTCTACAGATCAGTGTAGAGAAACATGCAGACATTTCATGAATGTAAGACAATATTTCCATCCAGATTACCTAGGTGATGACAAACATTTCCAGATCCAAAAGCACAGCAACACCCTTCATAACAGATTAGAAAAAAAAAAATCTGTTGAACTGATTTTATACATATCATTATTATACAGGATTTATATAGCACCAACAGTTTGCTCAGCGCTTTACAATATAACAGGAGACAATACAGCAACAATACAGTTCAATACAAGAGGGAAAGGAGGGCCCTGCTCCTTGGAGCTTACAATCTAAGAGACATACATTATGTTTGCTCTTTTTTATTATATAACTTTATATCAGTAAAAATACAGGATAGCACTCATCCAAAGAGTATGTGACAAGCATGGCCAGTTTAATATCAGAAATCCCATATGTGTGCATCTATGTATATGGAGATACAGTTGTGTCCAAAATTATTCAACCCCCACTGAAATTGAGTGTTTTGGCCAGTTTGACATTGCTTTTGATCATTCAGTCATCTTGCTTACATTTACATTAAAGAGGCACTTGTAGGTCAGACAAATATAACATAACAGTTATAATGAAATAACCACAAATGTCTTTTCTGTGCTCACAGCATTATCAGTTTTATTCAACCCCCAAGTGACATTCAATCTTAGTACTTAGTACAGCATCCTTTTACAGTTATAACAGCTTTTAAACGTGAAGCATAGCTTGACACAAGTGTCTTGCAGCGATCTACGGGTATCTTCGCCCATTCTTCATGGGCAAAGGCCTCCAGTTCAGTCACATTCTTAGGCTTGCGCACTGCAACTGCTTTCTTTAAGTCCCACCAGAGGTTCTCAATCGGATTTAAGTCTGGTGACTGCGATGGCCACTCCAAAATGTTCCAGCCTTTCCTCTGCAACCATGCTCTAGTGGACTTGGAGGTATGCTTGGGATCATTGTCCTGTTGAAAGGTCCAACGTCTCCCAAGCCTCAGGTGTGTGACGGACTGCATCACGTTTCCATCCAATATCTCCTGGTACTGAAGAGAATTCATGGTACCTTGCACACGCTGAAGCTTCCCTGTACCTGCAGAAGCAAAACAGCCCCAAAGCATGATTGACCCTCCACCATGCTTCACAGTAGGCAAGGTGTTCTTTTCATCATAGGCCTTGTTCTTCCTCCTCCAAACATAGCGTTGATCCATGGGCCCAAACAGTTCTAATTTTGTTTCATCAGTCCACAGAACACTATCCCACAACTTTTGTGGTTTGTCCACATGGCTTTTGGCATACTGCAGTCGACTCTTCTTATTCTTTGGAGACAGCAAGGGGGTACGCCTGGGAGTTCTGGCACGGAGGCCTTCATTACGCAGTGTGCGTCTTATTGTCTGGGCTGAAACTTCTGTACCCACATCTGACAAATCTTTTCTCAGTTCCTCAGCAGTCACACGGGGACTTCTCTCCACTCTACGCTTCAGGTAGCGCACAGCAGTCGAAGTCAGCATCTTCTTTCTGCCACGACCAGGTAGCGTTTCAACAGTGCCCTTTGCCTTGAATTTGCGAATGATGCTTCCTAAGGTGTCTCTTGGTATGTTTAACATCTTTGCAATCTTCTTATAGCCATTGCCCTTCCTGTGAAGAGAAATCACCTCTTCTCTTGTCTTCCTGGACCATTCTCTTGCCTTCACCATGTTTGTAACCACACCAGTAAATGTCTAGAAGGAGCTGAGTATCACAGTCATTTTAAAGCTGCCTAATTGGTGCTTATTATGCTTGATTGCTGCTCGGTGACATCCACAGGTGTTTTCAATACCTGATGGAAAGCACCTGTATGAACCTCTGTTCTTCAGAGTGGTAGTCTTTAAGGGGTTGAATAATTGTGGCAATGAAGAAACCACATAAGAACCATTTACTACTGTATTACATAAACAATTGATGTCATTTTAGTTGCATTTGGGTAGTTACAACGTCCTTGTAGGATTTGATTCTGAATACAATTCCAAATGTACACTATAGTCCCTAAACCCCTTTACAGCATTGGGGGTTGAATAATTTTGGACACAACTGTACATTGATTCCTGTAGCTTTAAGTAACAAAAATATGCAATAATGATCAGACTTTACTTGCAAACTTTCATAGAATTATCTTGAAGAGTGATGAAAAAAAATTTTATGCTTTTTGGGGGGTTTTTTGTATCCATAAACACAGCACAGATTATTTATAATTTACAAAGTTATTTTTTTAGATTAAATAATCTTAATTTGAAATTCATAGCGACAAATTCTAGTTTTACAGCAATTTCTTTTGTAACACTATCTTTTGCACAATTGTAAATTACTAATTAGCAGTAGTGTATAGCCATAGATCAGGGGTCAGCAGCCCCCGACACATGTGCCTGGGTGGCACACAATGCCATTTTTTGCTGTCATGCAATTACCCCCTGTAGCCCTGGAAGTCCCTTAGATACAATTTTTTGAGTTTTGTATAGAGTGGAAATGGATTAAAACACGTTTGGTTTGTATTGCTGTATGCGCCCCCATTAAGAAGTTTCACCCTCTTTATTTGTCATATTTACCATTATTACCATGAGTGAAAGTAAAAGAAATTTAAAAATGTGATTCTTGTGAGCTACTATGGTGTATTAATTATGGTGAAATATATAAAATCTACCAAATATTTTAATATATCATCGATATCATCGTGTGTTTGATATATGTGCAATAATTAAACTAATAAGCAAATATACGAGTATATAAATGAATAAATAAATAAATGAGTGGTTCGCCTACACTATACACATACTCATACCAGTGTGACTAAAATCAAAAACCCGTGGTGTCACGCTCTTTTACTTTCTTGATTTGAAAGTAAAAGAAACTCTACATTTTGGGTTGTCACCAGAACATGATTAGAGGAGAAATCTTCCAAGGGGGACAAGAGCTCCTGTGACAATGAGGAATTCCCTCACTTTGGAGGGGTTTTTTCTCACTTCTTGTTTTGGCTCCAAGATAGAATGTGAAGGGATATCTCCACAATGAGACACATAGCAAAAAACCCCAAAAACCTGACATGGTTATAACCATCTCTTACTGTATCCAAAATACAAAAGAAGTGTTCCTTTAGATCTACTTTAAGGATCAGGATCTTCTCAGGTTGGGCATCTTTCCACCAAAGTTTGTTCCTCCTCCCAGTTGGTGACTGACAGCCCTGCAGGGAGAGAGCAGAATAATGTGAGTGAATACATTGGCAGCCTCTAGGAATAGCCCTGCTCACCAGACCTGGAGACAGAGCAGCTGGAACCTGGGAAAAGGAAGAGCTCAGAGAGGCTGGTGAAAAAGAAATAAAATGCTGCAGGCAGGGCAAGGAGCCCACTGTGACAGACCCTTAATAAACAGATTACACATAACAGCAGGAGACCAGAGCATTGTGTTGTTTTGGGCTAATTATATTCTTCTTTGAATCTCTAAATCTAGGAGGGGGGTTGAAACAGTCAATACTGGTTTGGGCACAAAGGCCCCAAGTCAGTATCTGGATCCTCCAGTTCTCAGAGTCTGTGTGTATTGGGGAGACATGGACTTGAATTCAAAAGTAAAACTACTCCAAAAGGTCCCCTCAGGCACACACCTCCCAAAGACTACAGCCCCCGTAAACGCCAAGGCCCATAGTTAGTAGGCGGGGGGTGATTGGAGCTGGGGGCATCCCTGAAACCAATCTCCCTGTGACTCCCCCTGCAGAGCAGCCAGCTTCTCCTCCTGACCCTCTTGCCGGCTGCAGCTGCTATCAGAATGGAGAGGCCTATAAATATGGTATATCTATTGGTCTCGCTTTTTCTTAATCACTTGCCCCCCTCCAGAGGATTTACCCCCCCCCCTTCCTAACCACATCTTTTGCATTGCTTTAACGGACAATTGCGCGGTCATGCAACACTGCACCCAAATGAAATTTACATCCTTTTTTTCCCCGCGAATAGAGCGCTCTGTTGGTGGTATTTGATCGCCTGTGCATTTTTTATTTTTTGCGCTATTACATAAAAAAAAAAAAAGGCTGACAATTTCGAGAAAACCAGTAACTGACTTTTTGCTATTAAACATGTCCAGTAAACAAATAAATATCAAATTTTGTCATAAATTTAGGCCAAAATGTATTCTGCTACATGTCTTTACTAAAAAAAAAATGCCAATTCGTGTAAATGTTTTGTTTTTTGTGAAAGTTATAGCATTTACAAAAGGCAGTATATATACTGGAATTTTTTTTTTTTACTAGTAATGGCGGCGATCAACAACTTATAGCGGGACTGTGGCAGGCATTCTGACACTGGGGGGAACTGACTTGGTGTCACTGACATCCCCAGTGACACCAATGCAGTGACCAATGCTTATAAAAATCACTGACACTGTACTAATGGCACTGGGCTTAAGGGGTTAACATTAAGGGCTATCAAAGGGTTAACTGTGTGCTGTTTCACATTATGTGGTGTGTGCTACGCTGTAAGCACACTGCTTTGTACGACTCTGCTATGCAGAGCCATACAAAGCAGTGTGCAAGAGCTGACAGGGGAGAGAACTATATTGTTTACATAATGGTGGCATGTGTAGGGTTCACACGCGCCCCCTACCCAGAACTGCAAAATCACGTGTATATATACACGTGATTTTGCACACCCATGCCGCCCTGTAGCCGTATTTCTGCTATAGGGCGGAGGGTTAAGAACACAGTGAGAAATTGGTACTCATGGCTTCTGTGTTTATTCATAACTGAAATATTCTAAACTGTGTTTACTATGCATCAGTTTGTGAATGAACAGGGATCTTCCGCACAGAGCGTTTTCTGTTCATTCATCTGCAGTACAGCTGAGGCAGGAGAAAAAGGGATGGAGGACTATATCCTCAATCTTTCTTGGTCTCAAAAGTGAGATGCCAGGAGTCTGTTTAGACCACTGATACTTCATCAACAACCTCTGTGCCAACAAGGCTGATAAAACAACAACAAAAAAATGGTAAAAAAATCATTTTAAAAAATAATATTTAAAGTGTTATTAAACCCAGGACCCTGCCTTCACTATATCCGGTCTCCCACAGTACACAAAACATGGAAATGCAATTATTTTAGTAAATATAAACTATTAAATACCTTTTCTCATCAGCAGTTAGAGTAGTCTTAGTCTTGTGACTTCTATCAGTGTTCAGCCGAGCACAAGTTAAAGCTTGTAGGAGTTTTCATTCTGCCCTAGGAGGATGCAGGACCCCTGACCTATGTTTGGACAGTGTTGATTGGTCCTGTGCTGATCACATGCACTCTCCCAAGAAAAAAAAAAAAAAATCTCTAACAATACACACCAAACTGAGCATGTGCAGAGTTACTCGACAATATGTTTTATCAGGCGATGAGAGGGACACTGGAAGAAGGGGAGGATCAGAAAAGTCAATATCAAACAGCGTTTTTACATAGTGCAGAGGATTAACCCCTTAGGTACCACAGTGAGTATAACAAGCATGCTTTACTGCACATACACACTGATTTTACTGTTGTGGGTTTAGTAACACTTTAAGGGCTCGTTCACACATGCTTCGCTTTCTGAAGAGCATTCCGCGTTCTGATTGCTCTTCAGAATGCATATGACAGGCAGTGAGAAGGTGTTGTGTTTCCTCCTCGCCACTTGCTTTAAACCCTTCAACTCCACACTAACACACATGGTAGGAGGGCACTTACAGAGCAGGGCCATTCACTTGAATAGGTCATGTTTCACAAGGGTATACACACTCAAAATGCTGAAGCTAAAGGAATTAACAGTCAGCTCAACTGCAGGGTTTTACCACCCCCAACCACACACCTGTCAAATTAGGGCCTTTCTATATATGCGTGCAAGTTTTTACTTTTGAAGTATATGTCCTCTTTAACCACATTAATACTCTACTCTTAATCTCTCACTTCTATAGACATCCTCCCAGAATGAGCCTGGGGAAGGCATCAGGCAAGCCCTGTGACTGCTGTGTCCTTTGGACACAGGTGATCACAAGTCGTGGTAAAAGGCCAATCACAGCGACCCTTTACCATGTGATCAGCGTGTCCAATCACACGCTGTGTCTGTGTGGGAAACAGACAGCCGATACCCGGCAATGCTGTCAGCACTTGTTTACACTGATCAGGGAACTGATCATTATTGCCCAGATTATCAGTGTAACCCCAACAGTGCTCATCAGTGCAGCCTCATCAACGCACATCGGGGAGGAAGAAACATTATTTACTTGCAAAATTTTGTAACAGAAACAAAGAAAAGGTTTTTTTTTTTTTTTTAAAAATGGTCGGTCTTTTTTCATTAAAAAAAAAAAAAAAAACAGTGGTGTTTAAATAACATCAAAATAAAGCTCTATGGGTTTAAAAAAATTATTATTTTTTCCGTGTATGGTGTTGCTTGACAGCGCAAAGGTCAAAGTGTGACAGCGCTGAAAGCTGTAAATTGGCCTGGGCAGGAAGGGGGTGCCCAGCTTTGTAGTGGTTACAAAATGTCTGACTCATGATACATGCTTTCTTTTCCATATTTTTTTATAATAAAATTAGATTTATAATTAACTACTGGGGTAGATTAGACATGGTGGCTTAAAAACTGTTAAGATAAGGTAACTACAAGGAAATTATTTTTTTAGCTCATGGATTTTCATTCATAGAGAACACGTAAAACAAACATTGTGTAGAACTGCAGAGGAGGAAACAGATCCTAGATATGATGTAAGCACACACCACAGCCTCATGCACATATGTAAATACAATTTGTATGTAAAAAACATAGCTTGATTCAGTATTTAATTCAAAGCTGATTGCTTGCATGCATTATTTAGAAAATAAAATGATAGACTGTACACATTTAGGGCTCGTTCACACCATGGTGCAGAGACATCAGTTTTTCTGCCTGCGTTCTGCAAAGGCACAACAAAATCAATTGTTCTCTATGTGCCCTGTTCACACCACAACACTAGTACCACCTGCAGCATTTTTCTGTGCAGAATTTGCAACATGTATAAACTCATGGAAGTGCATGAAAACTGATGTCTCTGCAAGTGAAATTTGCACATCAGTTTCCACCAGTTTTCATGCATGTATGGTGTGAACGGGGCCTTAGGGCTCGTTCACACTTGACTTTATTTCTAACTCTTGCCAAAGGCCCCTATAGCGTTTGACAGGCGTTAGGTGTTTGGGAAGTGTTTTTAACGCTCCTCAAATGCTGCCCAAACGCCCTATGTACTGTTTTGAGGTGGTTGATAGGCATTTGCCAAGCGTTAAAACCGCACCAAACACCTATAATGAAGTTAAATGGTATTAATGTTCAGCAAACGCCTCGCAAACGCCTGCCTGATGAAGTGAGAATTATGTAGGGACCCCCAAGTCACATATTCCAGAAGGCAATGTTTTTTGGGGGGCTCATGGAGGCAGTGAGATTCCTTGCATGCAGACATGATATTGCTTTCTGCCAGGTATTTCAGCACTGGCAGATACCTGCTGCATGTCTGTGCACACAGGGGAGATTGCCACACGTGTACAAACATGACACAGGTCACAGATAATGGCATGTGTATGCTGGAATTGTTCATGCATGTACAGGCACACCACAGGTCTCTGCTAGATCTAAAATGCCTGGCAGAGACCTATGGCACTGCTGCACACACTTGAGGTAGTTGAAGATGTCAGCATGGTGGATTGTCAGGTGGAGAATATCGCCAGGCTGAAGTTCTTCTTTAAAAGGAGAAGTTCACCTTTCATAACATTACCAAACTGAGGCTTTAAAGTGAGGTTTTATATCTGTAGGAGATATATATATATATATACATACATACATACACACACACACACACACACACACAGTGGTAACTCGGTGTACAAACGCCTTGGTTAACGTAATTTTTGGTGAAAATGAATGAAAATCCATTGAAAATAATGCCCCAGTTTACAATTTTTTTTTCTAAATACGAAGCAAGTTTCCCCAGGATGCACTGCGCCTGGGAGGTTTATAGCGCCGCCCCCGTGCATGCTGGAGTCTGTGGGTGGTCTGTGGGTAGCACGTGGTGTCAACTGTGGAGGTGTTTTTCAATGCATTCCTATGGGAAATCGCGGTTTGGTTTATGAATTTTTCGCAATACGAAACATCCTGGAGAACGCATTAAATTCATAAACCGAGGTACTAAAATAAATATATATATATATATATATATATATATATATATAAAGGCCCAGGATGAGAAGATTTTTGTACTCACTGTAAAACCTTCTGCACCCACTCCTTTTGTATATGTTAGTCGCAGCCATGATGGGATGATAGGGATACTCTAAGAGAGCAGCAAAGCTAGGACAGGAGCTAACGCTTTGGTGAAGACCCCGGGTGTCGTGGATGGGCCAAAAGGGCAGGGCAGGGCAACAAACTGGTAATGTTGACTGCTCACAGTAAAACACAGATAGCATTGAAGTAGCTAGACTATGGGGATGTGCAAGTAGGTATCCAATGGTCAGGAAGTCCCCCAGCTGAAGGGAAGGGATTTCTGACCTAGCAAAACCCATATGGAATATGAATCTGAGGAACCTGTTGGGAATCTTCAGATCCAGAAAGGATGAATACCTCCCTTTGCCTTGTGGATGTGAACAAGCTGGTGTAAATCTCTGAAGCCTCTTTTTCTGGAGCCAGGGCATGACCCCCTGAGAAAGGATCACATGGAGATGGAGAGCAGTGTAAAGATATGGCCACTTTGGTGGGGAGGATGGCAAGTTTAATAGTATGACGTGGGGTGGAGGCATGAACCAAAACCATTTTGTCGTTTTTTTGGACCCAAACATCTGGAATGTCCTGTGCCTGAATGGCCGTGAAGGCTGATACGTATACCTCACTCTGACAAGTGAGAAAGGATTGGCTGAGGCAAAGAAACAAGGACCTACACAAGGCTTCCTGAGCAGTGATCATCCCAACTTGGTTTTGTTCCAGTAAAGGGTCAGGAGGTCACTGCATTGCTGCTGGAACTCAGCACCATATAATGTAGATGTTGCCACCCTATGATTAAGCTCTGAGGAGCAAAACACGTGAGGGTTGTTTCCTGGCACCAGGGGAAATGTAGGTGCATCAATAACCCAGAAGTCTCTCCCTTCTTCTTTGGAGTATTGGATTGTTGCAAGTTTGGTGGCTCATGACCACGGACAGCCTGCTCCCTGCAGTTGGGAGGTTGGAGGCAGAAAACTGTAGCTTGCAGCCACATAGGTGAGAATGAATGTTTGTTTGTTTTTTTAAATCCCACACTTCTATAAGCAGCTAACAACATGCCAGAAGAGTCTTGACGCAAAAATTAGTATAGCACATTGCTGTCATGCACATATACTTCAATGTCTGGAATATCAGGTTACATGTCATGAAGTACGACTTCTTCTGTACTTTCTGGCTGCTCCAGATGCAAGCAATTCAGGTCTCAGACTCCAGTGTTACAGTCATGTCTCTGCCTCTTCTCCTCCTCATCACAACCTCCTCTTCCAAAACACATCCCCAGATTTTGTTTTGTAAACAGTCTGGAGAAGGAGGCAGACACATAACAATAGCACTGAGGTCTATGAGACCATCAGTGCTTACATCTGAAGTGGCCAGAAGTACAATTGGAGTTGTACTTCCTCCAGCATGTGAACTAAAGGAATTAAAGTGGCTCTAAAGTCATAAGGTCTTTACCATAATGCATTTTCTGCATTAAGGTAAAAAACATTTCATGATCAGCCCTCCCCCCAGCTCCCCCTTAGAAATACCTACCTGGCTGCTCTTTCAACACAGGGCTGTGCCAGTCTGCAACGGCGCTGCTCTCTCTTACCCTCTTCACACAAGACACAGAGGCAGCAGCGGGAGCCATCAGCTCCTGCTGCTGTCAATTAAATCCTCTGAAGCGGGGGCAGGGCTGGGCTGCACTGCGTGTGTTTATGGACTCACACAGCCTGGCTCAAGAGTGCCCCCATAGCACACAGCTTGCTAAGGGGGCACTCAGTTAAGGAGGAGTGGATAGCACAAGCAGGGGACCCCATAAAAGGAAGTAAGGGGTTGCTCTGTGCAATACTATTGCCCAGAGCATTTAAGAATAACATGTTTATTATTTTAAAGTGGAACTTCATTCTTTCAATCAACATTGACTTTTTTTAACCCTTATGCTGCTAGCATTAATAAATAGACATACTTTCCTAACATATTTACTTGTTTTAAACTTTGTTGTTTTTTTTTACATTTTTTCAATTACTTCCTGGTTTTCATTACTAGGAAAATGTTGTCACACATCCCAGGAGCCTTCAGGAGGGGAGGGAGGGTTCTCCACTCAGTCAATGCCTGAGTTAAGGGCAGATGGATTCCACGAAGTATATGCTACATGAATCATCTGCCCTTACTCAAGATAGCCACTGCCAGAAATACCAGGGGGTGTTTTTCAAAATTAATTCTCAGCAAAATAAAGCATAGAGACATGGATGGAGGGGTGAGTTTGCTTTGAATATTAACAATGAATAAAATAGCATTTTGCTCAGATACAGTACAGTTCCACTTTAAGAAAAAAAAAAAGTTATGTCTTTACAACTGCAAGTCCCACAAAAGTTCTAATCTTTTCTGGCGCTATCCAAAACTTTAATTTAAAAAAAAAAAAAAATTGGCTGGGACATACACCTAGGGCTGGTTCATACCACAATTTCTGTGTTCTGGATGCATTTTTTATGCTTTTTTTTTCCCGAGTTCCAGTGTTCCAGTTTCTTTTGACACTTGAAGACTATCTTAATTCAGGACAATGAAAAAATTGTAATGTTCCCCTGCGACTTTATATGGCAAAAACTGCATTTTTGCCATATAAAGTCCCAGGGAAACATTACAATTTTTTCTTGGTCTTTATATATTGGGATGTTGGCAAAAACAGTTTAAACGGGGGACATTTTACCATGTTTTTTTGTAGTGCAGGACAATGTGCATTCCGGTGCATTTGCATGCATTTTGCCAAATTCCAGATGAAAAAAATGCAACAGGTTCTAGGTTTGTTGACTGAATTGAAACTAACCGCACTGGTATGAAATAGGGCCATTGGAATACATGGAAAACACTGTGCATGCATATTTGATTCAGTTTAAAAAAAACGCACTGGAAAGCTTGGTGTGAACCAGCCCTTAAACTATGTCACTTTCATAAAATATTTACCATGGTTATTCAAAAACATTATTATTTAGTTTGAAATATGATTTTTTTAACTGAAACAGAAACAGTCATGGCAATGCTCCTTAATTTAAATTTTACTTTTATAAATTAACAAAATTTTCAACAAAAAATACCTTAAAACAATCAAAAAGTAAAGGTCAATCAACAAACAAGAACTACCCCAAACATTTAAACATAAATATTATAAAACAAAAACGTTTCAAGAAATTGGAAATAAAGTTCTTGTAGCTCACAGTTTGTTTTTTCATTTTTTTTTTTTCAACGCAGTCTGTGAGCCAGGAGTATGGACAGCACCACTGTAGATCACTGTGTGATCAGGAAAGCTGCATGGCTCGACACCATGTTGCAGGCACACCCAGTGTTAAGTTACTATGCAAAATTAAAGCTTCTGTAAAATGTAGCCTGGGTTAAGTATCTTTGCATGTACCATAAAAAGGGCTCCGTAGTCAGACATTTCCAAAGAAAAACATTGAGAGAGCCTCCACCACATTGCATACAGCACAGCTGATTGACCCAGAGATGAAAACAAGCTTTCATTCACATTCATAATGATTGCCTATATCGTACCCAGAGTGCAGTTCCATGGAATTCTTTAAACAAAAGTCACAAGGTCCGATTTCTGATAAACATAAAAAAATAATTCTTTAAGGAAGTTGAATCCCTAAACCTGCCAGGGAAACAACCTTCGTAAAAATAAGGAATCAAGTTTGTACTTTTGTTTCCTAACTCCTCCACAGGTCCTTTTCCACAGACACTAAAGAATGTTAACTTTTCGAGAACAAGTCAAATTACTATGTACAAGCTCCCACATCTGCAGCAGTTCAGGAGGTAATAATTTGTGAACAACAAGCATGCTACGGAAGAAGCAGGGCTCCTTGTTCATCTTGCTGTTCTTGTTTCTTACAATACCAAAAGTTTTAAAGCCTTCATGCATTATAGGGTTGACCTTGATGACCTCCAAACACATACCTAGAAACACATCATCAATAGGATAAAGATCCAAAGTCTCAGAAGCTTTAAACAATTTTGCGACCAAAGAGCCTGCCATAATAAAGCCTCCACCACCTGCATAAGGAGGATAGAGGTTTTTGTTGTACAGAGATGTTGGAATATAGTATTTGTTTTCTTTCCTGCGGATGGGGTGAGCTTTGTATAAGACATCTCCTACAAATAGATCATGGTTCTTGTTGCCATCCAAAAAGTCTAAGATATTGGTGGGGCTCACAAACACATCGTCATCACCTTTGAAGATGTAGGGCACATGATGGCAATAAATGGTCATCCATTTAAGAAAATTTACTTCTTTAAGGGTTAAATTAAAAAAGGAATCCAAAAAGTCCCACTGAAGAATATCACCATATATCTGGTTTTCAAACTCCAGAAGTTTTTGGTAATTAGCTCTTTCCTCTTCTTTCATAGCTGTTCCTAAAAGAAACAATGTTCTTATTTTCTTCCCATTCACCGATTTATCTTTTCCCCAGGTTTTACGAATAACGTCCCTGCGGTCATGCTGAGTGATTATTGATTTTACCACAATTAGGAGGTCAACATCTCCACTGCACTTCTGTGGGTTGTTAATAATCATAGGGAAGTAACGGCACTGACGGTAGAGGATGAACTGTTGAAAGTTAGGCTCCAATGACTTGAACCAGTCGAGATGGGTAAGGTTCCAGTTGGCAGTGCAGTTGATGACGTCAATATCCCATTCACTAGAATATGCATCTTCCGTGGTAGGTGTGTCCAATTGTCCATTTTTCCTGTCTGACCAAAACCCAACGGGTGCGGGATAAGTATCACGTTTTATAGCAGATAACAGACTTTCAGAATCTATATTCTTCTGGGTGAAAAGCAGATTGGGGGGTGTTCCCGTGTGGAGGATGGTCAATGTAATCACCACAAAGAAGGAAATGCACAAGCCTTTGTATATCTTCTTCTTCCTAACAAGAGAAGAAATATCAGTATTAGATTTAGCTGTATTTATTGCAATTAAAAAACAGTACTAATATGATTAGGTTTGAAGGAGAACAGAAATCTAGGTTTAGGGTTTAGGCAGTCTTTATTCACTTCAACACAGGACACTTTTACCTCCTTCCTGCTCAGAGCAATTTACAGCTTTCGGTGCTCTCACAGTTTGAATGACAATTGCGTGATCATGCAACACTGTATCCAAACTATTTTATCATTTTTTTTACACAAACAGCGCTTTCTTTTGGTGGTATTTAATAATTTTGTATATTAAATAAAAAAAAATAAAACACTGTGACCAGAGTAATATAATGTTAACACAGTAACATTGTACTACTCTGGGGAAGTGATCAGTATTTTTCTTTTTGTTTTTTTACACACATTATGATTGCCCATAGCATTTAACTGAATAAAATATTAATTAATTCAGTGTTTTTGTTGTGATTAACTGTGATGGGCCACAGCTAATCACATGACACAGATTGGGCCAGTCTTTACAAGTGATCATTGTGACCAGTCACAGATAACACAATTGTATACAATGAATGGCATGAAAAGAAGCCATCCATCGTTTACAATTGTCATGTGACCTGCTGTGATTTGACACAGCAGTCACATGGTACCGGCAACAGGCCAGCACACAGGTCGGTCAAAGGCTGCATCCAATGGGCACGGCCAGCGACAGATCACACTGCAACACTGCAGCACTGCCCCACAGGTACGTGCAAGGCGTCGGTCTGGGAGGACTTCATATGACGCCCACCCAGAGCGACGGGAGTCCCGCTCTGCGGTCATTCTCCTATAGGCCGTGAACTGGTTAATCATACTTGAAATCTTTGGCAAGAATGTGTTAGATGGCCAGCACAACGAATAAGTGGTTAGCACTTTGACCTAGCAGCAATAGGGTCATCAGTTTGAATCCCATCCATGGCACTACCTGCCTGGAGTTTGTATGTTCCCCTGTGCCTGCGTGGATTTTCTTCCACACGCCAAAGGTAGGATAACTGGCTCCTGTTTAATTTGGCCCTAGTATGTGTACTATGTGTATGAATGTGAATTAGAGATCTTAGACTGTAAGCTCCTTGAGGGCCGAGACTGATGTGAATGTGCTTGCAGTAAATAAAGATACAGTAATAAAGATGGGCTCAACTTCACCACCCTTCCTAATCTTTCTCCATCTCAGCTACCGTACAAAGATCAAAGATATGTAAATATACAACAAAAAATTGTACACAGTGATAATCTCCTCTAACCTAATCTCAATAAATACAAAAATCTTGTGTAAAATCAAATAAAGTATTTCTAGCTATAGTTGATAGAAGTCATGCATCTACACCAATAAAGTAAATGAAAGCGCCACACCATACACTTTATAGTACTCCATACAGTGCAAAGGTCCATAAAATAACAAATCTTCAGCCAAATGTGCAGTGTTCAGTCTCTTGCAAAAAATATTTTCTTTCCAATGCCAAAACCTCCTATTTGGTGTTCACCTCCACCATGGCACACTCTTGGTTTTACATTCACCAAATGGTATTGACCTCTAAATTTAATAAGCATGTCAAACAGCACTTGTGTATCTCCTTTGGACATCTGCACCAATGATATACAAACACTGCCCCTTATAAAACAAAGAAGGGAGTAGACATCTTAGCACTAAATCAGTTTATTAAACTAATCAAAAAGTGTTAAAAGTGCTTGCCTAGCACTAAGGGTAGAAGCATTAGGAAAGTATACACCACAGCTTACAAGTGTCGATTACGACAGTTAGTGCAAAATTATTTGCACTAACTGTCGTAATCAGCACGTGTAAGCTGTGTGCGAAAGATCAGATTCAGACAGTTGCTCCAAAAGCAGTATTTTTCGTCTGATTTTCTCATCGTGTGTACTAGGCTAAGGGGCAGATTTACTAAAACTGATGCACTCAGATTTTGGTACAGCTGTGCATGGTACCCAATCAGCTTCTAACCTCAGCTTGTTCAATTAAGCTTTGACAATAAAACCTGGAAGCCGATTGGTTTCTTTGCCATTTTGCACCATGTGGTTTTAGTAAATAACCCCCTAAGGGTGAAAGCGTTGGGAAAGTAGACACCACAATGGTACTTAGTGTGTGCGTATTCTTCAATGCGTACTGACGCCATTGTGCCAGGGGACAAGCATGAAAATTTTTCTCATACGATACCAGAACAAGTGACTTTTGATTAATCAGTACAGTATTCGTCCAAAAAAAAAATAAAAATTGTGTGACCAAGACTGCACATGCTTGGAAATGAAGGAATACATTACATCACTTCTGAAGTTGTATTCTGTCGTATAAGAATTGTCGTAACTTTAGTAACCTCTTCATTTTCTATATGAGACTAGCATGAAAAAAAGGCCAATCATTTATCCGTCAATCTCATTGTGTGTATGAGGCTTTAGTGCTAGGTGAGCTCTTTTAATACTTGAGTGTTTTGTGGTGCAAACACTGATGTTTGTATATGTTTGGAGAAGAATGAACTGAGATCAGGAGATGAGATCGTGCCCTGAGGAGAAACACACACCTCTTAAATAAGAGTTCAATATCATTGGAGGGCCCAAGGTGGACGTGAACACCAGGTTTTGGAAGTAGAAACAAGACTTTTTGTAACAACACTTTTGGCTGAAGATTTATTATTATTATTATTATTATTATACAGGATTTATATAGCGTCAACAGTTTGCACAGTCTTTACTTTATGGACTTTTTGCACTGTATGGAGCACTATATATGGGATTGCACTGTTATGGGTGTATAAGCATGAACTATATCACTTCTAGCTCTTTACAATTTATTGTTTTGTTTTTAACACATTATTTAAAGTTGAGGATTTAGGCCCCTTTCACGATGATGGTCCGATCACCTGAAAAACTGAAAGGTGGACCCAATTAGACCATCCATAGACCTCTATGGACTGGCGGGTGTCAGCGGACAAGTGTCCGCTGACACCCGCCGGCATCAGATCCGATCCTGTACACCAAAAACAGATGGATGGGGATGCGTTCCCCATCTGTCTGGCCTATCGGATGGGATGGAAATGTATAGATAATCCGTTTCCATCTGACCGCCCATAAAAGACAGTTGTCTGTGATTGCACTGCAACAGCGGAGCAGACACAGACCTTTCATCCGCCTGCTCAGCAGGGATCAGCGGAGAGATCCCCCACTAAGCAGGCGGATCCACTGACGAGTCCATACCATCTGAAAGGGGCCTTATATTTGGATGCACTTTGTATGATTTTACAGAAGATGTTTGTGTTTATTAAGATTGGGTTAAAGGGGAGTAGTGTTGTGCACAATTTGAATAGGAAAAGATTGTTATGCATTGTTGATAGCAGTTTCCACTCAATAGTTTCTATTAAACCTTAAAAAACAGTCAACCTGAAAGTGATCTCAGAAGAAAAAACAAGAAATAATTAACATTTTTTACACATGCAGATCTTCAATTCTGAGGAAAAAAAATGATCACAGAAATATATTCCTTCCCAAAGTTTATTTTGTAATCCTCTTGAATTTTATATGTAGTTCCACTGTTGACTTTGTGGCTATTTACTCAAGATTTAGGAGCATAGTTGGGGGATGGGACTGCTGGTATGGTGCTAATATTCTGGACTGAATAGCAGAATTATCAGCGAGAGCCCAGGATCTTGTATGGATAGACTTGAGAGGTTAATATGATTCAGATCACCTCCAGAACGCCTCCCATACACCCTGCCTGGCACGTTTACATTACAGAGAAGCCTCTTCAGTTTCGAGGCAATTAAATGTGGCTTTGCAATGAAAGACTTCTTTCTACTTGCTAAGCAGTAAAACGTTGGATAACGGGAAGGGAACAGGACTTGGGAATCAAAAACTGTGCTTTGTGAGGACAGCCTGGCAATGAAGCATATGTAAAAATGGCAGAGGAATAAAATATATAATGATGTATTCAACTATGTACGCACATTACAGCTATCTCTTCTAAAGGATTCACCTTGAAAACTATTTCCTGACATCACTGAAAGATAAGTGGAAAATACAGACAATGACTGTCTACTTCTTGTTCAACATTTGTGCCAATAACAGTCTATATTATAACACGGCAAACTAGAACAAACATAAAAGAGGAATTGCACAGTGGCTGGCAAGCAAAGGATAGATAAATAAAGTGCATTGTTTCACAGCCAACAGTATAAAACTCACGTGAATAGTTCTGTGTATTCTGTAATGTGCTGTAGACTACGTTATACTACAGAAACTTGTAGGGTACAGAAAGGAGTCACCTGTAAAAGATAGTCTAGGAGGGTTTACATGCTATCACTATCTAGAAATATTTTGCATATATGTAGAAATATTTTGCATATCTATTTTCTGTAGCTGCATTAGTATTATGGCGAAAATGATTGATGTGGCGTGGTCAGTAAAATCAATTCTGGAAAAAGAATAATCACAAAAGAAAAAAAGCGAATACTCACCTTTCGAATGCTGCTTCATTCAACAGGAGTTCTCCACTTAAAGTGGAGTTTCGGTTGTTTTTGTGTTTATTATAAGTCCGCAGTTACAAAAACTGTATCTACTGACTTTTAATAAACACACACTTGCCTGTCCCAGGATCCAGCGGTGTTCTCACCCGCACTGTCCCTTCTCCTCTTCTCTCCATGGTGCCGGTATCTCAACTGTGGGCACCAGGCTATGACAGCTTGCGGCTTCACAGCCTGGTGCCCACTGCGCATACGCGAGTTGCGCTGCACCTCCTGATTAGTCCGGCAGTCTTCTGGGACCTGTGAAGGTTCCCAGGAGACTGCGGGAGGAAGGAGGGAGCCAAATGTCTGTCTCACTTCGCTGGAAGTGGGAGCAGGTACCTGTCAAAACCATGTACCCACTCCCCCCCAAAAAGGTGCCAAATATGGCAGTGGAGGGGGGAAGGAGACAAACAAGAGGAGCTTCCACTTTTGGGTAGAACTCCACTTTAAAGAAGAATTAAACCCTCCTATCCCTTTACAGCCAAGGAATCTGCCATCTTAGCCTCTATTTGATCTTCAGTTGCCATGGTGCACAGTACTGACACCAGCCATTTGATTGCTGGACAGTTTGGTTGAGAGATGAGCAGTAATCCTTACCATTCATGGCATGCCTTGGATGTAACAGTTTTGGGAAACCACTAAATCAGTGGCACCCAGTGGTCCCTCCCACTGACCTCCATGACACTACAGAGCACAGTAATGACAGAAGGTTTAGCAGGAGGAACCACTCGGCACTGCAGGTGACAAGACAGATTGATACTCCCAGGCTCTCAGCAGACTTTAGAGTAGCATTCCTCTTCAATGGAGTGGGGTTCGCTGATGCTGGCATAGGGAAAAGAGGAACAATTACTAATTTCATTTGCAGGTATTCTTTTTGCCCAAATCGATTTTACTGGCAGGGCTGCTTTACATTTTAATAAGTCCTTCAATAAAAAAAAAAAGTTGAAGGAAACACCTGGAGATATTGTGCACAGATTTTGGGCTGCTGAAGGTGGCAAAGCAATTTAACCATAGCAAAGTTTTCGTACATTGGGATACTTGTTATTCTGGTATAAGAAGAGCACATATGCATTGTGAGAGGGTAAAGGTTGGGGTTAACTGTATCACGTAGGTCTGAATCTAATAACTAGAATCTCTTAAACAGTCAGGTCCATAAATATTGGGACATCAACACAATTCTAACATTTTTGGCTCTATACACCACCACAATGGATTTGAAATGAAACAAACAATATGTGCTTTAACTGCAGACTGTCAGCTTTAATTTGAGGGTATTTACATCCAAATCAGGTGAACGGTGTAGGAATTACAACAGTTTGCATATGTGCTTCCCACTTAAGGGACCAAAAGTAATGGGACGGAATAATAATCATAAATCAAACTTTCACTTTTTAATACTTGGTTGTAAATCCTTTGCAGTCAATTACAGCCTGAAGTCTGGAACGCATAGACATCACTAGACGCTGGGTTTCATCCCTGGTGATGCTCTGCCAGGCCTCTACTGCAACTGTCTTCAGTTCCTGCTTGTTCTTGGGGCATTTTCCCTTCAGTTTTGTCTTCAGCAAGTGAAATGTATGCTCAATTGGATTCAGGTCAGGTGATTGACTTGGCCATTGCATAACATTCCACTTCTTTCCCTTAAAAAACTCTTTGGTTGCTTTTGCAGTATGCTTTGGTTCATTGTCCATCTGCACTGTGAAGCGGCGCCCAATGAGTTCTGAAGCATTTGGCTGAATATGAGCAGATAATATTGCCCGAAACACTTCAGAATTCATCCTGCTGCTTTTGTCAGCATTCACATCATCAATAAATACAAGAGAACCAGTTCCAGAGTGAAGTCTTCTCTTGATTGTTGACTTTGACACACATACACCTACCTCCTGGAGAGTGTTCTTGATCTGGCCAACTGTTGTGAAGGGTGTTTTCTTCACCAGGGAAAGAATTCTTTGGTCATCCACCACAGTTGTTTTCCGGGGTCTTCCGGGTCTTTTGGTGTTGCTGAGCTCACCAGTGCGTTCCTCCTTTTTAAGAATGTTCCAAACAGTTGTTTTGGCCACGCCTCATGTTTTTGCTATCTCTCTGATGGGTTTGTTTTGTTTTTTCAGCCTAATGATGGCTTGCTTCACTGATAGTGACAGCTCTTTGGATCTCATCTTGAGAGTTGACAGCAACAGATTCCAAATGCAAATAGCACACTTGAAATGAACTCTGGACCTTTTATCTGCTCATTGTAATTGGGATAATGAGCGAATAACACACACCTGGCCATGGAACAGCTGAGAAGCCAATTGTCCCATTACTTTTGGTCCCTTAACAAGTGAAAGGCACATATGCAAACTGTTGTAATTCCTACACCGTTCACTTGATTTGGATGTATATACCTTCAAATTAAAGCTGACAGTCTGCAGTTAAAGCACATCTTGTTCGTTTCATTTCAAATCCATTGTGGTGGTGTATAGAGCCAAAAATGTTAGAATTGTGTTGATGTCCCAATATTTATGGACCTGACTGTAAGCTTAAAAGTGACTCCATATTATCCTTGTATTCCAAAAACGATTCCTACACTTCCACTAATTAATGGACATGTAATCTATTTTTCCTTTTTTTACTGTGTTTTTCTGCCTCCTTGTAATGTCCCCCGTTTGCCCCTGAACCTCTTTTTCTCTCATTTGTCTTTAAGTGTTCTAATAAAATCATTAAAAAACTAAGCTAAAAAGCACAGAAAAGTCACAATAAAAAAAGGAATCAAAAGGAAAACAAATATATTTAGCCTAGGTTCACATATTGCAGGCTGTGAGTACTATGTTTGCTCGGGCATGGCAGCCCAATCATTTGAATGAACTGCCGTGCCCGAGTTTCCCACAGGAAAAAGGTGCATGTAGCTTTTTTAAAATGCTACCACAGGAAAACAACATGGTCTTTTAGACTGAGAATTCCCTTCAGTGCCCGCACCCACAAAAGCACTTCAGGCTGAGATGCGTGGGGGTGTCATTTAGAATCAATGGCAGCTCCACGCATCTCAAAAGGGCAGCGCGATTTGGTTGTAGGTGTTTGCGGGTGCGGGAACAGGTGCAATTCATGCACCCGCAACCGGCTTGAGGCCAACTGTGTCAAAAACACATCTCACCTATGGGGATTTACCGCCCCCCAAAACACAAATGTAAATGGGCCCTTAATGTCCTGAGCACCCTTTAAAGCTTTCACACTGATGGGCTGTGGTTTACCCACACCATGGGTGCAGCACAGTGCACCTGTGGCTTTCCTTAGTTGAGCTTTGACATTGACTTCTATTATATCTTGCAGGTGTGGCGCGCTTTCAGAAAGTGCACCTAACCCACAGGATATGAAAGAAGTCTATGGCTCCGCTAACCCACAGGTAAGCCCTGCGCTGCACCTGTGGATCAGTGTGAAAGCAGTCTAATAACCCTTTTTTTAAAAATGCTAATATTTTCTCTTCCAGCTTCTGCTGGCATCGCAAGGCTGCTAGAAAGGTCCCAGGCAAAGTGCACTTGGTTTTACTCCACCTGAGACAGGAGCTGGCACTACAGAGGAAACATTGGCATATGCAGCTCCTGCTCCCTGTGCAGCCGCTTGCTTCCTCTGCTGCCGGCACCATCTCCATGCACTGTAATGCTCTGGGATGGTGGGTCAACAACCCATGATCTGGGCTTGCTGTCCCACCATCCCAGAGCATGAGATCGCGGGCCACATCAGAGGGCATATGTGGCCAGTGGGCAATATCAGAGGGCACATGTGGGCCATGAACCATGGGTTGAGCACCCCTGAATTAGGTGATCGTTCGAACTAGTCACATCCTCTGGTAGGGAATTGTGAACTACATAGTAAAGTGGGTAGAGCTAAGGGAAGTATGAGATCTGAAAGGAAGAACACAACAAATGTGGAAGCCAACTGAGATAAACACAATTAAAATATAGGTTACTGGTAAACAACAGAAACAAACTGAAGTGGGGGGCTTCAAAAATGAGCAGCAGAAAGTTTACCCATCTTGCAGGCAATAAGCTATACAATTCAGATTAAATTAATTGTTGTTAACATACTACATACACTGACAATCTTTTCCGGCAGAATGACACTAACAATTCATCTCTACAGGTTAATGCTTTTTGACTGTAGATCTTAGATCTTCACTTGCCCACACGGCATCTTAAACTGTAGCTCTACCAATGTTTTTTTTTTCATTTTGGATAGAGCAGAGGATTAGAACCTCTGTCAGATTATACCTGCCATCTGTTTACCCAAAACAAGAGTGGTTGTGTGACCAGAGTAAGAAGACTTCACGAAGCGGTTAGACCTTGAATGTCCATCCAGCGGATCACAAATGCCCGCTGTCAGATCCATGCATCCAACAGTCCACAAATGCCTACAGTCAGATCCATTCATCTGACAGTATACAAATGCCTACATCCATACCTACTCCTTCGACAGTTCACAAATGCCTACAAGCAGATCCATTCATCCGATAGTTCACAAGTGCCTATGGCAAGATCCAACAGTCCACAAATGCCTACACCCAGATCCCTTTGTCCAACAGTCCACAAATGCCTACGCCCAGATCCATTCATCCAACAGTCCACAAATACCTACGCCCAGATCTATTCATCCAACAGTCCACAAATGCCTACATCCAGATCCCTTCGTCCAACAGTCCACAAATGCCTATGCCCAGATCCATTTATCCAACAGTCCACAAATGCCTACGCCCAGATCCATTCATTCAACAGTTCACAAATGCCTATGGCCAGATCTATTCATCCATTAGTTCACAAATGCTTACAGCCAGGTCCATTTATCCAACAGTTCACAAATACCAACAGGCAGATCTATTTATTCTGCAATTCACAAATTCCTCAAGCCAGATCCATGGATTTTTAGGTCTATAGAGCAAAGACAAATAGCTGGGGATGGGCAGGGCAGTAATCCAAGTCTTTGGATTTACTGATCTTGCTTAAAGCGGAATTACAGCTGAAAAAAATAAAAAGTCAGCAGCTGCAAAAACTAGCTGCTGACTTTTAAAATACAGCCACTTACCTGTCCCTCGGTCCAGTGGTGTCCTAACCACCGCTGGTTTCACCGGCCGTCTTCTCTCCCTGGTGCCGGCATCTTTAGTGTGGGCACCCGGCTGTGACAGCTTACGGCTTCACAGCCGGGTGCCCTCTGCGCATGCATGAGAAGCGCTGCATTTGTGAATGGCCCCGTAGTCTACTGGGACCTGTGACAGCTTACGGCTTCACAGCCGGGTGCCCACTGCGCATGCGTAGTCTACTGGCCCCGTAGTCTACTGGGACCTGTGACAGCTTACGGCTTCACAGCCGGGTGCCCACTGCTCATGCGTGAGAAGCGCTGCATTTGTGAATGGCCCCGTAGTCTACTGGGACCTGTCACGTGTCCCAGAAGACTACAGGGAGGGAGGGAGGAAGGAAGGACAACTTCCGCTTCCGATCGCCTAGGCAATTGCAGCGGAAGTGGGAACGGGTACCTGTCAAATTCGGGAGCGGAGGACAATTTATTAAAGCACCCCTTCTGGGTGGAACTCCGCTTTAACCCATGATCAGCCAGGAGGAATATCCAGCAGTTCAGGCAGCAGGAGCAAGTATTTATTCTCTTCAGTTACAAGCAAAACTCTTTGGGGATTTTTAATTTTGGCAAAGCAGTAACTTTAAATTAAACTGAGTTTTGTTTAAAGTAGCGCATTTAAATTTAAATGTGTATGTATTGCACTTCCTAAACATTCTAACTTTGCCATTATTGTGAACTAAAAAGTGTTAAACCTTGTAGAAAGGAAATCCCCCCCACCCCCCAACTATTCAAAATCATAATATCCAGGACACGTGTACTCATTTCCTATTTTGTTTCAGCACATTCCTACTACATTCCACAGTGCATATACACGGAAGTAGGTTTGGGGGAAGGATCTACTGATTGAAATGCTGGTATCCTTATATTGGATTACAATAAAACAGGAGGTTCAGCCTGTCGTGTAAATATCATCTAAAAGCCAAGGTACAGTTGCAAGAAAATGTATGTGAACCCCTTGGGATTACGTGGAGTTTTGCATGAATTGGGCATAAAATGTGCTCTGAACGTCATCTAAGTCACAACAATAGAAGAACACAGTCTGCTGAACATAATACTACACAAACATTAGATGTTGCCATGGTTTAATTGCACATAACATGTAAACATTCACAGTGCAGGGAGGAAAAAGCATGTGAACCTTTGGACTTAATAACTGGTCGACCCTCCTTTGGTAGCAATAACCTCAACCAAACGTTTCCTGTAGTTGCAGATCAGACCTGCACAACGATCTGGAGTAATTTTGGACCACTCCTCTTCACAAAACTGTTTCAGTGTAGCAATATTCTTGGGATGTCTGGTGTGAATCGCTCTCTTAAGGTCATGCCACAGCATTTCAATCGGGTTGAGGTCAGGACTCTGACTGGGCCACTCCAGAAGGCGTATTCTGTGCTGTTGCAGCCATTGTTTTGTTGAATTACTTGTATGCTTTGGGTCATTGTCCTGTTGTATCACCCATCCTCTGCGGAGCTTCAGTTGGCGCACAGATGGTCGTACGTTTTCCTGCAAAATGTCTTGATAAACTCTGGAATTCATTTTCCCCTCAATGACAACAATCCGTCCAGGCCCTGAGGCAGCAAAGCAGCCCCAAACCATGATGCTCCCTCCGCCATGTTTTACAGTGGGGATGAGGTTTTGATGTTGGTGTGCTGTGCCTTTTTTTCTCCACACATAGTGTTGTGTGTTCTTCCCAAACAACTCAATCTTGGTTTCATCTGTCCACAGTATATTTTGCCAGTAGTGCTGTGGAACATCCAGATGCTCTTTTGCAAACTTCAAATGTGCTGCAATATTGTTTTTGGGCAGCAATGGCTTCCTCTGTGGTGTTCTCCCATGTACTCCATTCTTGTTTAATGGTTTCCTTATTGTAGATGTGTCAACAAAAATGTTAGCATGTGCCAGAGATTTCTGTAGGTCTTTAGCTGACACTCTGGGATTCTTCTTTACCTCATGCAGCATTCTGCGCTGTGCTCTTGCAGTCATTTTTACAGGACGACCACGCCTAGGGAGAGTAGCAACAGTGCTAAACTTTCTCCATTTGTAGACAGTCTGTCTTACCATGGACACATGAACATCAAGGCTTGTGGAGATACTTTTGTAACCCTTTCCAGCTTCATGCAAGTCAACAATTCTTGATCGTAGGTCTTCTGAGAGCTCTTTTCTGCGAGGCATGGTTCACATCAGACAGTGCTTCTTGAAACCAGTAAACCCAAAACAGGTGTGTGTTTTTTAAGGGCAGGACAGCTGTCAGCAACACATCCAATATCATCACACTGATTGGAGTCAAGGTTGGCTCACTCCTGGCTCCAATTAGCTCTGGGAGAAGTCATTAAGCTAGGGCCTCACATATTTTTTCCTCCCTGCACTGTGAATGTTTATATGTTATGTGCAATTAAACCATGGCAACATCTAATGTTTGTGTAGTATTATGTTCAGCAGACTGTGTTCTTCTATTGTTGTGACTTAGATGACGTTCAGAGCACATTTATGCCCAATTCATGCAAAACTCCACGTAATCCCAAGGGGTTCACATACTTTTTTTTGCAACTGTATCAGTTTCACAACCAATTGTCACTGGAAACAAATAGGCTTCTAAATCATGTTACATTAGTAACATATTATAAGGGACGGAGTTTAAGGTCTACATACTTTTAAGTAATGGAAGAAAAACCCTTAACACAGAACCTGTGAAAAGAGAAAAACAAAATCTTCTATTGCTTATTTGCTTTTAAAGTGCAAGCTCAATGATCCCCACCATGACGATGCTGGCTTCACTCAGCGAGTCACAGACCTGGACAGGCATGCACCCAGTAAAATCTGAAAAACTGAGTTTACATCTTGCATACTCCAACATCGGTGCCTTACGGATCAGGCCACTACTTTTAAGCTGAACTGCAGAGCACATATGCCAGTCACAGAGGAGTATGTAGCCACACAGGTTAGGGTTATCCTTCATCTGGGAGAGGATATCTACTGGAGATTATTCACCATACTAATTCCTTATTACCCTGCGCTTACTGAGCGGCGATATACGGTCAAAGTGTCCGGTAAGGGGCCAATTTTTTTCTGGGTGTCCGGGGACAGTTCATGAGATCAGGATTTTCTCTTATAATTTTATTTTATTTGTTTGAGGACTTATATGGACCTTTAATTTTGGACATTATTATGCTTGCTAATGAACGTTGCATTTTTTTGTTTACATTTTGCAATATCGCCTATGTGCAAGCTGCTTTTTTTGTTTTATTACTTTTTGATTTTTGAGTGTTGCTATATCCTAGCGCAGGTATTGTGTTTTATATAGGTCACTAAACTTGTTCATTAATTCCTTCCTCCATAGCCCTATACCAATAGGGCCATTCCTTAATACAGACCTGGGGCTAGAAGGGTCTGTTAGAGCCTGTGCCTTGTATCCACAAAGCACTGAGCATGATTGCAATGTTCTGCAGACCTGAATGCAAAAAATGTATAAAAGCACAGTTTTTCTACAATCAACATGGGTGTGTTTATGATTTTTTTTCCAAAAGATGGACTATGCCTTTAAAGCTTCTTTACTGCTTATTCATAATATGTCAATTTAATAATGTCCTTGGCCAACCACAGGTTCACTTTAATAGCATACACATAACAAAATATTCATTTTTGGACTCTGATAAACATGGTAGAAGTAGGAATTTACCTTTCTCTACATAGTGACATTTTAGGTTCAAACTGACAACAAGGGCTCGTTCGCACAAGCCACCGCATTGCAACGCACCAGCCGGTTACTGCTTCGGTCAGGCTGAGATCAACACAGTAATGATGTGCTGATCTCGGCACAGCACAGTTTCCCTTTTTTTAGTTTTTTCAAACTTTATTGATATGTCACACAGACATCTCATAACGTTCAATAGCCAGTCCCATGATGTGAGGCAGTCGATTTTCCTGCGCTGCAATGCACTGAAAAAAGTACTGAATGCAGTGCTTCTTTTCAGCACAGACGGCTAGCCCACCACTGCATTGCTGCTGAACCAGGCAGATTGAGAGAAAGGGCATTTTGCCTTGTCATGTGGTGGAACTGTGCTGGAATAGCCGCCCAATGCAGTCCCACCACATGTAGTGTGAATGGACCCTAAGTAATGACAATTGCAAAGACAGTAGTAAGATTATTTTACTTGATTTTAATTCAACCACTTTCCTACCGGGCACTTTTACCCCCTTCCTGCCCAGGGCAATTTTCAGCTTTCAGCACTCTCACACTTTGAATGACAATTGAGCAGTCATGCAACACTGTACCCATATGAAATGTTTTTTTCCACACAAATAGAGGTTTCTTTTGGTGGTATTTAATAATCATTTTTTTCACTATAAACAAAAAAGTGCAAAAAACATGAAAAAAATTAAGTTTTTCTTTGTTTTGATTATAAAATTTTGCAAACAGGTAATTTTTCTCCTTCACTGATGTGCATTGATAGGCAACACTGATGGGCACTGATGAGGTGGCACAGATAGGCAGCACCGATTAGGTGGCACTGGTGGGCATTGATGATGCTGCACTGATATGCAGCGATGGGCACTGATAGGCAGCACTGAATGACAGCACTGACTGGGCAGCACTGATCATCAGGGCAGCGTGATGAAAGTGCTGCTGAAAACAGGCAACTGTATTTACTCAGTGATCTGCCGTGTAAAAGGCCGCTGTGATTGGCCTTTTACCTCATCGTGTGATCAGCTGTGTCTGCAGGACACAGCTATCATGGAGGGTGCCGGGTGCAAGCCGCTAGGGGCATGGAGGGCACATTCTGGGAGGATGTCATATGACGCCCTCCCAGAACTGGACAACCGTGCTGTATCCATTATTCGGCTATAGCGCAGTTGTGAAGTGGTTAAGACTGTTCAAACAGCAGTGGGAATCAGTCATGAAGCAGAATACCAGTGGGAAACTCCTTACATAGATTTGCTACTTATACCATGTTTATCAGAGTGCCAAACAGAATATTTTGTTAGGAGAACTCAAATCTCTGACTTCCACTGGGCTGCAAATTATTTCTGGTACAGTAAGACACAGCGAAAAGGAAATTAGACATACATCTTTTACCGCCCCCCAACACATCATACATACTGTATTTTCCTATACTTCACCGCAAACTGCAGCACTCATGTTGGCTACGAGAACACACAGGCACGCACACGAGCCAGGAGAGGCCACTCAGTGAGAACTACTAGTGGCCCAAAGGTTGGGTAAGTGTGGCCTGTTTCTTATGGGCCTCAGTTTATATAAAAGCAGTGTGAACGGAAGGCTTTAACAAAGCATTTGCAGTGTTTTCAGTGAGCTTTGTTGAAGCTTTTAAAACATCCTTCAGCTCCAGTTTGTAAATGTTGAACACAGATCCTAATGGGAGGACTGATTGCCACTTTAAATTTAAAGTTGCTAGCAGGCTTCATCACTACTTGAAGCTTGCTGAAAACCTGCTGAAGCCTGCTAGCAGCTTGTTTAAAAACTTCCCGCCCAGTCTATAGCAAAATGACGGTCTCTAATTTTTTTTTCGGGTAGGCTTCATATGACGTCCTTCCGGAACGAGCGGGCATGATGTCACTGGCTGTGTCTACCAGATACAGCCAACAACAGATCACTGTACCGGACTGCTGCAGGTACCGTGTGATCACATGACAATTGTAAACAAGTTGCTAGCAGGCTTCAGCACTACTTGGCGCTTCTTGAGGCATCAATTCATGCCATTCATTGCGTAAAATTGTATTGCTAGCTCTGATTGGTCACATGGTACAAGCAGCGTGCCGATACAGTGATCTGTCATTGGATGGTGGACACTGCAAATGACAGATCACGCGCCCTCTCATCCAGGGAGGACGTCATATGAAGTCCACCTGTAAAAACAAAAGGCTATTTTGCTATAGGCTGGGCGGGAAGTTGTTGAAATTCACTGCTCTAAGCAATCATAATGTGTAAAAAAAAAAAAAAAGAAAAAATCCTGATCACTTCCCCAGAGTAGTACAATGTTACCATGGTAACATTATATTGCACTGGTCACACAGTGTTAACCATTAGCCGCCTGGCCAATAGCCGTTTGGCGGCTGGAAAAATGCTTTAGATTTCTGGGTGGACGCCATATGGCGTACTTCCGGGCATGCGCAGTCTGCATGCTTGCAGAGCCGCGCAGCGGCGCGATCTGTCACCGGCCGTGTACCTCGTATTCATTCCCCTTGAAATTTTTCACATTTTGTCATGTTACAACCAAAAACAAATTTATTTTATTTTGATTTTATGTGATAGACCAACAAAAAGTGGCTCATAATTGCGAAGTGGAAGGAAAATTAAAATATAAATATCTGACAAGTGTGGTGTGCATCGAAATTCAGCCCCCTGTACTTTGATACCCCTAACTAAAATCTAGCGGAACCAATTGCCTTCAGAAGTCACCTAATAACTAAATAGAGTCCACCTGTGTGTAATTTAATCTCAATATAAATACAGCAGTTCTGTGAAGCCCTCAGAGGTTTGTTAGAGAACAGTAGTGAACAAACAGCATAATGAAGGCCAAAGAACACACCAGACAGGCCAGGGATAAAGTTGTGGAGAAATTTAAAGCCGGATTAGGTTAAAAAAAATATCCCAAGCATTGAGCATCACATGGAGCACTGTTCAATCCATCATCTGAAAATGGAAAAAGAATGGCACAATTGCAAACCAACCAAGACATGGCTGTCCACCTAAACTCTAAACTGACAGGTCAGGTAAGGAGAGCATTAATCAGAGAAGCAGCCAAGAGGCCCATGGTAACTTTGGAGAGCTGCAGAGATCCACAGCTCAGGAGGGAGAATCTGTCCACAACTATTAGTCATACACTCCACAAATCTGGCCTTTATGGAAGAGTGGCAAAAAGAAAGCCATTGTTGAAATAAAGCCATAATAAGAAGGTGCTCTGGTCAGATGAGACCAAAATTGAACATTTTGGCCTTTAAAGCAAAAACGGTATGTGTGGCAGAAAACTAGCACTGTATATCGCCCTGAACACACCATCCCCACTGTGAAACATGGTGGTGGCAGAAGCATTATGTTGTGGGGATGCTTTTCTTCAGCAGGGACAGGGAAGCTGGTCAGAGTTGATGGGAAGATGGATGGAGCCAAGTACAGGGCAATCTTAGAAGATAACCTGTTAGAGGCTGCAAAATACTTCAGACTGGGGAGGAGGTTCACCTTCCAGCAAGAAAACGACCCAAAACATACAGCCAGAGCCACAATGGAATGGTTTAGATCAAAGCATATTCATGTGTTAGAATGGTCCAGTCAATGTCCAGACCTAAATCTAATTGAGAACCTGTGGCAAGACTTGAAAATTGCTGCTCACAGATGCTCTCCATCCAATCTGACAGAGCTTGAGCTATTTTGCATAGAAAAATGGGCAAAAATTTCACTCTCTAGATGTGCACAGCTGGTAGAGACTTATTCAAAAAGACCTGCAGCTGTAATTGCAGCAAATGGTGGTTCTACAAAGTATTGACTCAGGGGGGCTGAATACAAATGCACGCCACATTTTTCAGGTATTTATTTGTAACAAATTTTGAAAACCATTTATTATTTTCCTTCCACTTCACAATTATGTGCCACTTTGTGTTGTCTATCACATAAAATCCCAATAAAATACAAATATGTTTTCGGTAGTTGACCATAAGGGCCTATTTTTACCACTGCATTACCATAACACACGTGACATGCACTGTGGTGCCGTTTATTCTGAAAGTCACCCAAATGGACCTTCACAACACACATCCTTACAGCGCAACACAACACAATACCGTGGGTAGTGGTGTGCTGAGTAAGAAGAAATACTACAGATAGGTTTTCTATCCAGTCTGGTTTCTTGATGGTCCATTCAAAATGAATAGGCTGCCTTAATGCAACACCTCAAAGCAGAGAGGTATGAATGGGCACTTAATGTTTAGGGACCTGGCAGCCTGCACAGACCTCTTCTGCTGTACATCTTGCCCAGTCTAACACTTTGAACGCTGATGATATGTAACACTGCTGAACATATCCTAGGTAGCCAATGATGTATGGAATACATAACGGCAATCAGAGTGTTAAAACTCATGGGGGAAATTCAATAAAGCTGCTGTGCAACTTTTCTGGCGTTAGTCATGTTAATGTGCTGTGCCTAATTCTAAAAACATCTACGAGCATTTAGATTCTTGTAAATGTGCTGTGCCTAATTTCAAAAAACATCTGTGACTGTCTTGGTTCTGCAACTCATGCATCAAATTCAGGTAGCTCTAATTTGCTCCAACTCTAAATTGTGGCACAAAACCTGCTCCAAATTCAAAATAAAACAAAACGACAGTCAGTTCATATCTTACAAAAGTCGAGCTAAGACCAACTTACTTTTTTTGTACAGAGACAGATTTTGCGAAAGTGTCTTGCATGTGTTCTAAGGATGCCCATAACAGTAGACAAAAAATTGTTTGAAAATCTGTCATTTGGACGTTTTGTCTAATTAATGGGCACAAATCAATAAGGACCTTTAAAAAAAATATATAAATAAATAATTAAAAAAAACCCCAAAAAAACATTGATGGAAAAGTTTGCAAAACTTCTGCAGAACCGAAGATAAATTGAAAGGTTAGTGTATTTCTCGCCCGATAAAAATGGAACTGTTGGTACTGCGCATACGTAACACAGAAGCAAAAAAACAGACAAAATTTATGTCCATTGAACCATTTACCGATTTCAAAATTCGGTCATTACATGACAGCAATATCTTTTTGTTTGTTTTTGAAAGCCCATTCAAATGTTTTTTTGACTAGTGTATGGCTAGCATTAAAGTGGCATAGCATGCACCAAACTCAGGTACAGTTTGTAGACAGGTACATGAATTTGAAGCACACTGCACCACTTTTAGAATAAAAGTGAGACATTTCACAAAATCTGTCTGCTAGATCAGGTCTACTCACAGCAATGTGGGTATCCTCCTCTTCTGCTGCCACACCTCTCCAACCCATTCCTTCAGTAAGGAGACCAGCATTTGTCTGAACAAAATGAAATAAAAAGGTTAAAAAGGAAAAAAAAAATAGTAGTAGTTGTAAGTAAAAGTAGTATTGTAAAGTATTTTAGTGTAACACTAAACAGATAAAGAAGTCAGTTTTTCAGTGTAAATTGCCTATTTACTATCCCATGTACCATCATTTAAAAAGAGAAAAAAAAAAAAATTACAATTTTAAACAGTGAACAGAAGGCATCTGTTAATATTTATTTATTACAGGTACTTATATGGTGCCATCAATTTACACAACACTTTATAGATAGATCATTCACATGTCCCTGCCCCAAGGAGCTTGCAATCTAGGGTTCTTAACTCACATTCATACATACATATACTAGGGCCAATTTAGACAGGACCCAAAAAACCTACCAGCATGTCTTTGGAGTGTGGGAGGAAATCCACACAGGCACAGGGAGAACATGCAAACCTCATGCAGGTAGTGCCATGGTTGGCATTTGATCCAATGACCCTAGTGCTGTCAGGCTGAAGTGCTAACCATTTAGCCACAGTGCTGCCCATATCCATTTTGTTTTCTAAAAGGAAAAAGAACGGAAATCTTGTATTTTTTTTTTTTGCAGACCTAAATTGAATCAGATTAAGGCAGACACAAAACACTCATCCATTTACATCTACTTGCCCATAAAGATGAATTGTCTTTCCTTCTGGGAAAAACAAGTGTAAAGACGCTACCATCTCCCTCAATTACTGTTCCGCCCAGTGCTCAGACCTGGAAGCTGATACCCCCCACAGATCTGGATAGAAACAGGAATGGTCGGGACTCAGGATAAAGTCCAACTGTATATTTCTGTATTATGGAGCTAATAACTAATTGTCCAAAACGCATTGGCTGTTTTAGCTATGTACACGTTTCCATATTATAGAAATATACATTTGGACTTTACCCTGAATGCCGGTTTTCTGGATCTGTCTGAAAAACTGCCCGATGGTTCCAGACTAAACCCTGGTTCACACCGGTGCGACTTGAGGTGCAACATGCGATTTACAAATCGCACCTAACGTCACAACTAATGTATTTATATGGCATTGTCCTAATCAGTAAGATTGAAGTAGTACAATTTCAAAAATAGTTAATGCATTACTTTGTTTCTGATTTCATTGCGACTTGCATTGAATTCTATTAAATAAAGTCACAAGCCGCAGTGAGATTGGAGGTACAATTCGCACTGATCTGCGCTGATTTCAAAGTCGCATTCAGTGCGAACCAGGGCTACATGCGCAAAGTAAAAAGGGGCCAAAGCCTTTTCAACACTACCAAAAAAAAAAAAAAAAAAAATGAATGAAAATGTTCAACAAGGAGAAACAATGATTCCTACTGTATTAATCCTTTGTTTTCCTGACCTGTATTGATGAACTTTTCCACCACTGCCTATCACAGAAGTCAATTATATGGGTATATGCGAGTATCAAAGCCACACAAAGCAGTTTGTCCTGTTATCCAATCATGCATGCACGAATAACACTGAATGCGACATTTTGGATGAAGGTATGCAAAAAAAAAAGCTTTGTAACATGACTATTTCCATTGGTACATATCTGAATGTATGTGAGCAAGCACACCTGTGTAAAAGCTACAATGCATCTTTATGAGACAAGCCCCAGGTATCAGATTTCTCTTCACCAAGGAATGTTATTATTGCTTAGCCTTTATTCCTCAGTTGCAACAGCTCATTCTCTATATTAACATGATTACTTTGTGTTTTCTCTTTTCCCAGCAGATCACACGCAAACATGAATAGGCAATATACACTAGAAGTCATTGTTAAACCACAGCCCAGCGAATAAAGTGTAGTTTACTAATTAGAAAGTGATGATGATCAAGACAGGCATGGAAACATCTTCAAACAGGTGTTCTGTAGCCTTGAACTTACCCTGAAAACATCTAAACTGAATTTCTAGATTTAAAGCAGAATCCCATCCAAACTAGATTTTGTTTAGTTGGAGTGGTGAAAAAAGTATCATCTTCTAATGAAGCTTTACATTCCCCTAGGACAGTGGTCGGCAAGCCGCGGCTCGCGAGCCACATGCGGCTCTTTGCACACTTTAATGCGACTCTTCTGTGTGCCGGGCGCCCGCTCCCCTCCCTCCTCTCGGGCGGCCGCCCCAAAAGTCAGGACTCTGCAGCTAGCCCAGCAATGGGCAAACTACGGCCCGGCGGACCTTTTAATCCGGCCCGCGGAGCGTGGCAAACATTGGCTGTCAGGATGTAGGCGGGGCAGCGTGACGAACTCCTCTCCTCTCACAGTCCGCCCTGAAGACCGGAACGGCGCGGGAACACGGCGAGAGGAACGCGCGGAGCAAAGATAAGTGAATTGACACAATATGGGGAATGAATTACTATATGGGGGATGAATTACTATGGGGGATGAATTACTATAGGGGGGATGAATTACTATAGGGGGGATGTATTTTCAGTTTTAAAAATGTGGCTCTCAAAATAAATTTCAATCGTGATTTTGGCGAGATTTGGCACAGTTGAAAAAAAAGGTTGCCCACCACTGCCCTAGGACAGTGGTTCTCAACCTGTGGGTCGCGACCCCTTTGGGGGTCGAACGACCCTCTCACAGGGGTCACCTAAGACCATCGGAAAACATATATTTCTGATGTGTAAAGAGCAGCTACTGTGCTGAAAGCAGCTACTGTGCTGAAAGCAGCTACTGTGCTGAAAGCAGCAGTATTGGAGGTAAAACGACACTTCATGAATTATAATTACTGGGTAAATAATTTTATGGTTGGGGGTCACCACAACATGAGGAACTATAATAAAGGGTCACGGCATTAGGAAGCTTGAGAACCACTGCCCTAGGACCTTGGCAAAAAGAACCCACAAGAGCAGCCCTTCTCAACCAGGGTTCTGTAGAACCCTGGGGTTCCTCCAGTGTCTGCTTGGGGTTCTTTGAGCAATTTCTGCCTCTCAGATAACCACTGACAACAATGATATTTTTTCTTTGTATGAAAGGGGCAATTCTTCCCAATGATCCCAAATGTAAGGAGCATTCTTCCCAGTGACCATCACACCAATATACTGAACTCTAAATATAGTAAACATTAGCAGAGGTTCTCTTGGCCAAGAAAGTTAATCCAAGGGTTCCTCAGTGATAAAAAAGGATGAGAAAGCCTGTACTTGAGGGTTGATGACAAATGTATCTGCCCTGTAATGCCCTTGTGCCCAACACAAGACCCCAGCTGGCCCTATCTGTGCAGACCAAGAAAAGATATAGTAAAATGTTACCCCAGTACTTAAAAGCAGTGGTAGACCACAACTTAAAAAAAAAAAAAAATCCCCTGCAAGGTAATGTCATAATGTGCTAGTAGACAGCGCGGGAGCTCTGGGCCATGGCAAAGTGCTCTGAAGGAAAGGCACGGATATGCCATTGCTTCAGAGTGCATGAGCTGACTCTCAAAAAGACAATATTATTTTACCTACAGGTAAGCTTACCTGTAGGTACCAACCGTATTAAAAAAAAAAAAAAGTTTACTACCACTTTAATCTGTACAACTCAAAAGTGCATTCAAAATACACAAAACATATCACTTCCATGCATGTGGCATAATGCATATAAACAAAAATGTCCATAAAACAAATAGTCCAAAAAACCATGGCTGCCAAAACACCAGTAGAAAAGATTATGTGATCGCTCCAAAATCCTTTTCTTACACTTCACACAATGCAAAAGAAAGTGCACTCCACCCAGTGAGAAATCAAATCTGCTCACCTCCACAATTGACTTCAAATGGTTAAAAAAGGTCTGACAGCACTTGTTAACCCCAACTGGATACACCACCTGTTAGGCACTTTGCTGAGGGGCAGTGGCATGCTTTCTGCATTCCCACACTGAAATTAAAGTGGTTGTAAAGGCTGAAAGTTCTTCGGTATGCTGCTCCTCCCCACAGCCCACCTAATACTCACCTGAGCCCCCTCTCAATCCAGCGATGTGCACAGGAGCCTCAGCTGTCCCAGGTTTCTCTCTCCTCATTGGTTGAGATACAGCAGCGGGAGCCACTGCCTGTCAATCACAGCCAGTGAGCCAACGAGGAGAGAGTGAGGGGCAATCACAGCTCTATGTATCTTATGGATGCATAGGGCAGGGCTCGGGAGCGAGCACACACCAGAGCCCCCAGAGCAACTTGGTTAAGGGGAGGAGCCAGGAGTGTCAGTGGGGGACCCAAGAAGAAGAGGATTAGGGCTGCTCTGTGCAAAAGCATTGCACAGGGCAGCTAAGTATAACATGTTTGAGAGTATAGTCCCAGCCTCATGTGATCTCAAAGAGAGAGTGAGAATGGCTCAGGATTGTGCAATCAGGTTAAGTAAACAGATTGGAGTTAAATAACTACCACTATCAATGTGGTGTGGGGGATGGGGATTAACGGCACTGACACTGATCACCAAGGCATGACACTGATCACCAAGGCTGGACGTGGGGATGTCAGGGGTCCACATTTGAGGCTTTGTAATTTGCAAGTTGACCACTACTACTAGTGAATTTTTCACTGTGCCGTATATGAAGGTAGACCAGGCTGGATGCTAGCCTAAAGGCAGTTAGATTACAGCCCAGTTGGATGTAGATGGAAATTATTGCTCTTGCACCCACAGCATTAAAATAGAGCATCAACCTATCCCCCCCCCCCCCCCATTTTGGCCCAAACAAACTATTACCGTTACTAAATACGATTTAGATAGGTCCAGTTAGTTGATTCAGTCACCACATCCCCATTAAATATGTGAAAAAACAATCAGTAAATAAAAAAGAAAATGGGAGTCCCAATATCCTCTCTCAGAAGAAATTTGACAATCACATTGATAAAAAAGCATTAACGTGTCAACTAAACCCACAACGGTAAAATCGGTGTGTATATGCAGTAAAATATGCTTGTTATACTCACTGTGGAACCTAAGGGATTAATCCTCTGCATTGTGTAAAAAGGCCATTTGATCCTCTCTGTTTCTCCCCTTTTTCAAGTGACCACCTCTTATCTCCTGATAAGACAGACTGAACCATAGGCATTTGTACATGCTCAGTTTGGTGTGTATTCCTAGTGAAGTTTTTTTTTCTCTTGGGAGAGTGCATGTGATCAGCACAGTGCCAATCAGCACTCTCCAAACATTGGGTCAGGGGTATTGCATCCTCCTAGAGCAGAAAGAAAACTCCTCCTACAAGCATTAGATAGTGCTTGGCTGGACACCGATAGAAATCACAAGACTGCTCTAACTTCTGATGAGAAAAGGTATTTAGCAGTTTATATTTACTAAAATAATTGCAATTGCATGTTCTGTGGAAGATCAGATATGATGAATGCAGGGTCCGCAGTTTAGTAACACTAAGTTTTATAACAAAGATACCATTTAAAAAGACTTTTGGGGTAACAAAATCCCTTAGACCAGAATAAAAGTTAAAATGAATCACCGTCATTACATAATACACACTAGTACACTAAACATCATGATATATATTTCTCAGAAAGGGGGTACAGAGTTCTGACGCCTTTCACACTTAGGTTTCTTCAGGGGTTCAAGGGGTGCAGTGTGGAGATTGGAGAAATAAATCCAGGTAGATATACCCAATAAATGGGGAGCATAACTAGGTCCATAAAGCAATCTCACATAATATGTCAATAAGCATGGAGGGTAATAGATGTAACCAAGATGGAGTTGGCATTCAAAGAACTGACCAAGGGGTGCCAGGGGCAACGCATACGATGAGAGAATAGCGCTCCTTAATTTCACATAACATGACCATGCATAACCTGTATGGATAAACAGCAAACAAACAGACTCGACTCATAAGACAGTCCAAGTCCAAAAGGAACTTCACAATTAAACATATGTCCCACCATCCCATGCTTCCAAAAACTCCACTCCAGACACCATTGGAGAGAGATCCTCTCCCCCCAATGGTGTCTGGAGTGGTGCTTTTGGAAGCATGGGATGGTGGGATATATATTTAAATTGTGAAGTTCTTTTGGACCCCGACTGTAAAAAGTAAAAAGATAAAACTATAATTCTACCACTTTATAAAACTCTGGTTCAGCAACATCTTGACTATACTGTCCAGTTCTGGTCCCCAATATTCAGGAAGGATGTGCTTGAACTGGATAGTCCAGAGAAGGGCAACAAAGCCAATAAGGAGGCTGAAGGACCACAGTTATAAGGAACGACTTAAGGGAGATATGCTTGCAATATACAAATCTTTAAAAGGGATCTGTATCATTAGGAGAAAACGAATCTTAGGTCTCCATAGAAGACACACGGCCACACAATGAAGTTGGATGAGAAGCGGTTCAATCTTAAACTGCGTATGGGGTTCTTTACCGTTGGAGCGAAATGGATGAGGAACTTCCTGTCAGCAGGAAATTCAGATAAATTCAAAAATTATTAGATGAGCTTCTTAGCTAAAGCAATATACAGAAATTGAAATTGTTAGTGCCACAAACACACACTCTGGATGAACTGAATGGACTGGTGTTTTTATTCAACCTTACTAACTATGTACTGTGTAAGAGGAATGGCATACGTTCCTTCAAAGTTGACCTTTCAGTCAACATAGGCTTCAAGTGATTTTGCCTAGGTTGAGTTGAGGTTATCAGTCTGTTGCAGGTGGGAGGAATTATTTATTCAGTCTGCTCTCTAAGTAAGCAGTCATGTGTGTGTTAGGGGAGAATAGGAAGGGGGGGGGAGGAGTGAATAATAGCTTAAAGTGATTGTATATGTACCGTATTTTTCACTCCATAAGACGCTTTTTTTTCCCCCCAAGAAAGGGGGGAAAATGTCAGTGTGTCTTATGGAGCGAATGTAAAGCGGCCGGTCCGGTATTTCTGCCTCCACCATGTCAGAATACCGGGCCGGCCACTCAGCTCTTCTCTCCTCCAGGACCTTACCTGTTCCTTGCTCCAGCGCTGCAGTCTTCCCGCAGCGGCTTCTGTGAGAGCCGGGTGCCCACTGCGCATGCACGAGAAGCGCTGCGCTTTGTGAATGGTCCGGCGTCTTCTGGGACACATTCCAGGTCCCAGAAGGCTCCGGGCCATTCACAACGCGCAGCGCTTCTCGTGCATGCGCAGTGGGCACCCGTCTGTCACAGAAGCCGCCGCGGGAAGAAGGAAGGACAACTCCACGGAAGTGGGAGCGGGTACCTGTCAAATTCAGGTACCCGCTCCCCCTCCCTCCCCAAAGGTCCGCAGTCTCTGGTCATCCCCTGTACTGTGCCCGCAGTCTCTGGTCATCCCCTGTACTGTGCCCGCAGTCTCTGGTCATCCCCTGTACTGTGCCCGCAGTCTCTGGTCATCCCCTTTACTGTGCCCGCAGTCTCTGGTCATCCCCTGTACTGTGTCCGCAGTCTCTGGTCATCCCCTGTACTGTGTCCGCAGTCTCTGGTCATCCCCTGTACTGTGTCCGCAGTCTCTGGTCATCCCCTGTACTGTGTCCGCAGTCTCTGGTCATCCCCTGTACTGTGTCTGCAGTCTCTGGTCATCCCCTGTACTGTGTCCGCAGTCTCTGGTCATCCCCTGTACTGTGTCCGCAGTCTCTGGTCATCCCCTGTACTGTGTCCGCAGTCTCTGATCATCCCCTGTACTGTGTCCGCAGTCTCTGGTCATCTCCTGTACTGTGTCCGCAGTCTCTGGTCATCTCCTGTACTGTGTCTGCAGTCCATTGGTTCAGAATATTTTTTTTCTTGTTTTTCTCCTCTAAAACCTAGGCGCGTCTTATGGTCAGGTGCGTCTTATGGAGCGCAAAATACGGTAAATTTCCAATAAATTTAAAAATAAGAAACACGATACTTAACTGCTTCTCTGCAATGGTTTTGCACAGAGCAGCCCCGATCCACCTCTTCAGGGGTCCCCCACTGGCACTCCTGACCCTCCCCCCTGCCAAATACCCCCATAGCAAGCCACTTCCTATGGAGGCACTGGTGGTGCGGGCTCGATCCTGAGTCAGGCTCTGTATGTCCACTGACATACACAGCGCAGTTCAGCCCTGCCCCCTCTTCACAGGCTGTGATTGACAGCAGCAGGAGCCAATGGCTCTCAGTGCTGCCTCCATGTCCAGTGAGAAGATTGCTGCTGCTCTCAGGGATAGCGCTGCATCGAGATCGGGCTCAGGTAAGTATAAGGTGGGGGTGTGAATCCTGTGCACAGGCTTTTTTTTTTACCTTAATGCAACTTTTACAACATTCTACCTTTACAACCATTTTAAAGAGGTCTAGGGGGAGAATTAGTGTTAGTTTAGATCTAAGGTAAACCTATACTTTAAGTACAGTTACACTGGTACTGATAGCAGAAATTTCCCTAAATAAAATCAAGAAATAGAGACTAGTTTAACTAGTTGAACTAGTAACAAAGGCTGTGCTGGACATATTGACCTATTCACGTTTAACTTTCAGTTAAAGAATGACACTTACGGCTTCTATAAACATTACTTTCTATTCACAAAAGGAAATATTACAAAAAAGAAAAAAGCACCCATTATGGCATTCAATTGTTATACAGTGGAAAATCTATATTCTTGTGATCTCTTTATTGTGCACAGATCTACAATATGAAAAAAAAATCATGGTCATACATTATATAGTTTAGCCATGACATCAAGGTTAACATTGTACAGTTTAAAAAAAATTATATATATATATATATATATATATATATATATATATATATATATAATTAAAAGTTATTTATAATTTAAAAATATATATTCACTTTTTTTTTTTTTTTTTTTTTTTACACACAAACACTTTTTCTCCCTGTACTCTGGCAACACTGCTTCCTTCTAAAATATTTTGGAAACTACATAATTACTCTAATAATGAATTCAGTATCACTTGACTCCCAGGATAGAATGTGGACAGAAGCCAGCATAATGTTTATGAGAGCAGCAGGGCGATGTTGTGCACCCCATTTCACTGCAGACAATTTCTCAGCACACGCTTTGCAATCTCATTTACTGGGTAGTCAAAATAAACCAGTCATAGATTTGCTAGTGTGTGAAATTTATTTTTTTCCCCAGTATAAAAATGCAAACACCCTGAGTATTGGAGATATACTAAGAAGATATAGCAAGCATATTGCAGGCACCTAGAGGCTCTGCTCTATAGATCTGGAGCCACTTACAATGTAACAAACCCTCAGGCATGTGCCTGGTGCCAATCTAAATGTAAAATACTGATATATTATAGGAGTTTATAAGTAAAGTGTTACCGCTGGTTCACAAATCCACGTTCCTGCAGGCCGCGTTTTGCTCGGGCATGAGAGTGCATTCATTTGAATGGACTCCCGTGCCCCGGGACACGCAGGGAAGGAGTCCCTGCACTGCTTCTGAAAACGTAGCCCACACGGGAACCTTGGTTCCCAGTACGGTTGCGATTTCCAGTGCGGATGGCATGCCATTAGAACTAGTGGCACCCGCCCATGGGTCTGCATTCTTCTGTGTGGGTGGTGCGGCTGCACGGATTTTTGGGCAGATCTGCAACGGCACCACCTGCACAGATGTGAACCTAGCCTAACCGGTTTTACTAGTTAGGTCGGGTTTGACCCTGCATTACCCACATAGGAAACTATTGCCTAACTATACAGAAAGATCAGACAATGTGGGGAAATTTCCATTATATGACATGTTTTTTTTCTGTTCATTTACACCCACTTTTCCATAGGAATGCATGTACCTTTTGGTTTAGGTCCACCTGAAAAGTGGAACTTTACCCATAACAACTAGATTAATAAAAAATTTTTTTTAGCAAGGAACATACATTCCATATTAATAGTCATGCTACCAAAATTAGTGTGCTGTAAAGTATCAAATGTATGAAAAATAATAAAGTATGAAATCAAATATCAAGTTTTTCAGATTATTACGCACTGCAGAGCATGCAACAAGCAGAATGTTTTAGTAGCTGAAAAAAAAAATACAGATCTTTTACAGAACTAGGATTTGTTTCAAAAAGGCTTTAGCTTGTGTAAGAGCAGTGTGAACAGCTTTTATCAAACTTTGTTAAAGCTTTTAAAAGTATCATTCGGGTCCAGCTTGTAAATATTGAACAGATGTTAATGGGAGTGCTGATTGTCACTTTAAACAAGCTGCTAGCAGGCTTCACCACTACTTGAAGCTTGTTGAAATCCTGCCCAAAGCTGCTAGCAGCTTGTTTAATGTGACAACCTGTGTTCCTATTAGGATCTGCTTATAACAATTCGAAACAGCTTTCAAAGTTTAGAGAAATCCGGTCAAAGGTTGCTGACAGCTTTGCAAAAGCTTGCAGTTCACATAAAATGTGCAGCATACCAGTACTTAGGAAATGTAGCTAACAATCTTTCCTGACGCCAACATGGCAGCATACATGTGATATCTCTCCGCCCCTATATCCACCCACAGGACCTGTGTATAATTATAAAAGTCTGACTGAGAGCAACCTCCCCCATTCTCCTTTTGTCCTCAAGATCTCCACCTGCAAGACCGTGATGTTGCGATAAGTCCCTACCTGCCGACTGAGTTGGAGTCCACCTGGGTTCACTGGAGTCCTGCATCTTAGGTTGCTAAATGCACCAACAAGGTGGGGGAGCCCCTTCTGGTGGTCTTTTGGGGCTGAGGAGTTCTCTAACCCAGCACCAGAGACATCAGAACCTCATGTGTTGCAAGAGCTGGTGTCTGTTTGCTGCAGTCAATACTGCATGTGTTTCTCTGCACACCTGAACAGGATCATGGTGCTGGAGTTAGTACTGCCATGTTCTTTTATCCCTTTTTGGCTTCCTCCATTGCCTCTACCCTCATTAGATTGTAATTTTTCCTTTGTGAGAATGATTTGAGGGAGTTTTCTTTTGTCAGCAGTTTTTTCCTTTCACCTGTGACCGGCGTGTGTACACAATCCGGTCTGGGGTTTGTGACCGTTTCTGGTCCAATGGCTGGCTATGTCATCCACACATACACTGGGCAGAGGGCCTCTTGTGGCGACCATCTTTGTTAAGATATGTTCAGGCTCACGTATCTGCAAGGTGGGTTTGCACTGGAAACATCTTCTGTTTTCCCTTGCTTATGCTGCAGGTGAATAAGGGGGGGGATGATTCAGGCACATGTCTATGATCTGTTTGCTTCTTTCTCCGAGTCTTTCATTTTACTTTCTGCGCAGTGCTGACATCCTTGCTCCAACATGAGCCACCTTCTGCCACATAACCAAGACCTCCATGTGCTCAGGTTGGGACCATCAGTGTGGTAAGTAAGAAGAGGAAAAAAGAGAGCCTTTCCACGAGCGTGGCCATTATCTTCTGGTACAACCTAGCCCGCTCTTGCTTAAGGTCAAGCTTAAATAGCATTGCCATGGCATGACGAGTCCAGTGGCTCTTCCAGCCCCGCAGGTCTCACCCAGGATGAATAAAGTTTCTAGTGAGTGTTGGCATCTCTGCTTCCCTGAGCTCTAAGAATGACAAAGGTAAAAAGTTCTGAGTCTGGAGCTTGGACTTAATACTAGACTAACCTGTCTGATGATGTTGCTGCTGAAACCTCTTTAAGGACAAAGGAGGCTGGGAGCCAACAAGTCATGGTCTGTCATAGACAAATAGCTAAAGTGATACTAAACCCAGGACCCTGCATTCACTATATCTGGTCTCTCACAGTACACAGAACATGGAAATGTAAATCTAAACTGCTAAATACCTTTTCTCATCAGTATTTAGAGCATTTTCTGCTCTAGGAGGATGTGAAACCTCTGACCCTCTGTCTGGAAAGTGTTGATTGGCCCTGTGCTGATCACATGCACCCTCCCTGGGGAAAAAAAAAAAACAACAAAAAACCTCTCTAGCAATACATACCAAACTGAGCATGTGGGAGGCACCTTTACCCAAGACATTCACTTTTGCCTTGCCCCTGGTTTCACCAGAGGTAGAAGAAGGTCAATCAACTTTCTTGAAAAGGCTAAGCAGGGTTCAAGTGTCTCTAGGGTCCAGCCATTCATTGGGGTAGCAGGCCCAGAAAGGGATGACCCAGATGACTGCCTTTCGAAGTTAGAACATACTTCATGGTTTCAAGGCACAGCCTTCCATTCTCCCCAATGAATGGAAGGACGAAGAGGTTGTTTCATGAATAGTGGCAATAGTGATTTGACATTTTTCATTAGTAAGCAGCTGCACCCTAATGATACCCTACCCAGGAGGAAAACTCAATTTCTCTGTTGAAGATAATGCGCTGCCACATGCTAATGCACTTAATATGCATTGCAGTAACACACATTACAGCACTGCACTCCACTGCAAAGACATGGACAATACTAAACAAACTGTTAAATGCCCTATGAAAAGTGACTACTTGGGATCAGTTTTCAGAGGAGTGGCTATGTTATCTGCTCATGCAAACAAGCCTTAATGCTCATGTTTGACAGGCAGCTCTGTATACCAATCAGCATCCCTACGCTAAGCACTATTTCAAGAGCCGTCAATGGTTAGCAACAGTGTCATGCATTTAGAAATAAAGAAACTCAACGGCAGGTTCCAATTCAAGTGGAACTATCATATCCATGCCCGAATGTAACCTTCAGAGGCTGCAAGTGCCCAGGATGCTAAAAGGGACTGTGGCACCAGGTGTTTTTGGTTCCCAATGAATGGGTCTTTATTTGAAAAGATCTTGCCCATATCACTGAAGTATGGGGCCTCCCTCAGTTGATCCTGTTTGCATCACCATCCTTTCACAAGGTGCCTCTCATGCTACCCTCACCCGTTGGTGGAGGAAGTGGATGCTCACTCAGCCAAGGAATAGTTGCCTAGCAAATGGCTTTCCTCTACTGCCTTTGGTCAGGAAGTTTCAGGGGGGACTGTTGTCCAAGAGTCTCACTGTGATAACATGCATGCCCGATTAGCCTGCAGGTCTGGGTTTTACCCTAGTCATGGAACTGGAATCTGGACCAAGCACTGCAGCTACCAGTGTTTCCACAATACCTGGCCCAGGATGGATTAGAAATTGAGAGGGAAGGATTGAAGGATTAGGGCCATCCTCTTTCAGTGGTAAATCCTGCAGGGTTTCAGGAAGGATGCCAACAAATGCCATTTACTCTGAAGTCTGGAACAGGTTCACAGTCTCTGCAGCTGAGCAGGAGTTTGATCCTAGCAACCCGGTGGTCACCCACTTGCTATAATTTCCTCACACAGATCTGGATTTGGGGTTCAGCCTAGTTCTGTAAGGGCTCAAATTTCAGCCAATTCAGCTTCATCAGGGAATAGGAGCGTGTGCGCTACCAGGGGAGCATTTCAGGAGGTTGGTCCTAAGACTTTGCCCTGAGGAGGAAAAACATTTCCCCTGTGGGATTTTATTCTGGCACTGGATTTCCTTGCCAGGACACGGTTTACACCAATAGAAAGGAGTAAAGCAATGTCCCTTGATAACTTCAGGGGGCAGAGTTTTGGACCTGCTTCAAGCTACAGAGTCCTACATCTTCTTTCTTCTGAGCAAGTTGGGGCCTATGCCCATCGAGCACCTTTGTCCCCAGGTGGCTTCAGGTTTCATCTTACAAATTGGTGATTCCATCCTTTCTGGCACAAATGGTACCTAACCTACACAAGCTGGATGTACCAAGTATCTAAGATGCCTACCTTCAAGCTGGTTCCTAGTTTAAATCCTGTAGGAGGCTGTTCGTGTTTCCACCAGGAAAATTCAGAGGAGGAAGCTGCAGTAAACCTTGTCATCTTCGAGTGTCATGGTCATCCTGAAAACATATTGCAGCTAGGCAAAAGCCTCAAGGCTCATTCAGCCAGGTCCATCTCTATGTTCGGGGCAGCGCATGCAAAGTGTCTATGAAGCCTTTTGCAAAGCAGCAGGCTAGTTACCACAGTGCACCTGCCTCAGGCACTGCAGGGAAGATCCAGGAGCTTGTATGTCAATGGACTTCAACAGAATGGTAGTCTATGCTTCCATGTCCATTGTAATGCAGTTTGATTGTACAGTTTAGCCCTCCCTGTTTAGCTAGTTATTTATCACATGTATGCTGCCATGTTGACATCAGGAAAAGAGAAAATTGTGTCATACTTACTGTAATTTTCCTTTCCTGTTGCCAATCCATGGCAGCATACGAACCCTCCCTTGTTTGATCTTGATTGTATGGGGGAGGTTGCTCTCAGTCAGACTTTTATAGAAATACACAGGTCCTGTGGGTGGATATAGGGGCGGTGCTATATCACATGTATGCTATCATGGATTGGCGCCGGGAAAGGAAAATGACGATAAATATGATACAATTTTGCGTTTCTCTTTTTTTCAGGCTGTCTTTTCATCTGGTGATCCAGCCAGTCACAAATTTCCTATACCAAGCTGAGAACGCCCACTGGCTGCACTATATATCTATGGATGAGCTGGGATGTCTCCGTAGAACAACAAAACATCTCCCCCTTCTTCTTATCTGCACAACATTGGGGGGGGGTCCTGTAGTTCACAGAGTGTGACAGCACTGCAGAATGCTACAGCATTGGATTTCTTTAGTGAAAAATACTTGTTGACCTCTAGTCAAGCAGATAAAAAAGAAACACACATTCAGTTGTGTTTTATTGACCAAAGGGAGCAAATAAGAGAAGTTAATGATTAGGATTTACATATACTTTAAATATTAAAAGGTTTCCTTATTTAAAAAAAAAAAAAAAAAAAAAAAAAAAAACACAAAACTGATCAGGTCATCAAATCAGGACTAATCAGTATATAACACGTTTCATCTATTAACTTCTACTAGTATCAGTATAATTACAGTACATAGTATGTTTCTTCTTGCACTGCTGGTAAGTACAGGATCCTATGTCTTGAATAGACAGTATCAGTCAGGTTTGCAGGTCAATTTTTCTAAAACTACAAACTGCTCAAACATTTTGCACTCATGTCAGTATGGCACAGGGTCACTTTAAACTAAGTGCAGCCTCAATCTGCTGTCTTCAAACTCCAACACTTTGTTATCATAAATCTAATACTTTTTTTAGTTCATTTATTTTTTTTTCCTTTTTCATCAACAAATACCAACAAACTGTGCATACAATTCTTGCCATGCAGGGCTTCACAAAAAAAGGAAACACAAAAACACCCACACAAAACAAAAACAAAGTTATGACAATACTTGCTTCACCCACAGGAGAAACCACCATGTGCAGTAGGGGGATGCAGGTATTTGACACACCAGGAAGTGTGAAGACCTACTGTTCTGAGAGGTAGTAGAGCCGGAGTATTGGGAAAAAAAAAGAAAAAATCTCTTTAGCGTCTGGTTCCCAACTAAGATATAAACATGTAAAATGCATTAAATGAACAGTTCATAAATGAAGGAAGAAAAAAAGCACCATTTTTGGCAACGCAAGACGGAAGGTGTGTGCATGTAGGTTGGTAGCTACTGTATGTGTGAGCTGGAGTGCCATACGTCAACATGCATTTTGGTAAAAGGCAGTATTATCTTACCATAACATACAGGTATGAAGCTACTGGTGACCTGACCATAGGGTTGCCACCTTATCCCTTTAAAACCCCGAACACATATTACACGGGTTCTGAGGCTCATTAAGGTGGTAATTAAATAAACTCACTTAGTGCCTTATCTGCATTAAATTAGCCCCAGAACCTGTGTAATTAATATGTGTTCAGTTTTAAAGGGATGAGGTGGCAACCTTACCTGGCTGCCAGGCTGTAATTCTTTTAACCAAAGCTCCCCGGCTCGTTCAGGCTCGTGTGTAGATTGGCAGTTTTCTCTGCACTAGAAAAACACCAAACTCTGCAGGGGCATATAGAAAACAATAGTTTTCAGTGTGCCCTGTTCACAGTTTAAAGCAGCCTTTGCGTAAGCTGTAGTGCGGAAATTTGAAAAATGGCACTTTACTGTCTGACACCACAGCTCCATTTGGCTAGAACTGACACTTCCCACACAGTAAAACACTTCCCGCACAGTAAAACACAGCATTTTACCATTGAAATAGTGTGAACTGGCCCTTAAAAAACAAATATGAAGATTAGAAAATCAGAATTTCATGGCTGCCCTGTAAGTAGCATTCACCTAAGGCAGAGTCAGTAATGGCAGTTTCCATTTCTTTTAAATATATGTTGTTTTAAGGTTGTGAAATCATCCTAAATGGCATTTCTCCCAGCAGAGTTACACAACCTTCAATCAATGATCATGTGCGGTTTCAAGCAGTGAGGTCACATTTAGCTCTCCCTCATTGTGAAGTAAGGGATCAAACTCCTTATGTACAGATGGATGGGGCGAGTACGGGTGACTCACAAACAAGTGTATCCCGGCTACAGGATTTACACAAAAGATAAGAGATTACCAGACCTGCAAACCTGACCAGTGACTAAAGTTATGCCTAAGGCTGGCCATACATTATACAATTTTCTTGTACAATTTTCCTTTACCAAACTCATAAAATATGAGGTCAAACCTAAAAACGTTCAATTTGTATACAATCAGGCAGGCCCTTGCGCTACATAGTTGAAGGTAAAATTGAGTCCTCATGCACACTAGACATTATGATGACGCTGGTGTTAGCTGTGTAAAATTATGCTAAAAATGCGAGTTCTTCAGCTTTTTTTAGCGTTTTGCATTAGCATTTAGCTGTATTTTCCCACGTTTGCGGTTTTTAGTGTTTTTTTTTTACCCCAAAAAATTTTGGGGGTCAAAAAAAGCCCAAAAATGCTGGTTTGCGGCGCTTTGTCACGTTTTTCAGCATTAGATCATTTTTACTGCTAAAAAACTCCTCTAGAAACCCACTAGTCCTTGTTTTTTTTCCAGCCAAAAACACTGATTACAGTCTATGTGTGCATGGACACATAGGATAACATGCTGGGGGGTTTACTAGCTGTAGAAAAAAACAGCAAAAGCCAAAAACAGCCGCTGTAAAAACGTCAAGTGTGCATGAGGACTAAAGGAAATTGAACAAGAAAATTGGATAATGTATGGACAGCTTTAGGGACGGTTCACATCAGATGCAGTCTATTGCATGATTTTTTGGCAGAAAAAATGCATGGACATTAGGGTATAGGGGTTCCAATGTCATAGTTCACACCAGTGCAGTCAAAAAATTTAGAACATTTTTTCTGCACAGAAAAACTGTACTGGAACACAGCAAAGCTCATCAAAAATTAACCTGAATGCATCGGGACACTTCTAAAACGCATTGGAACACATTACAGCTTAAAAAAAAAAACACAGGAAACCTTGCAAAAATAGAAATAGCAAGAAGGGAAAAAAATGCACTGGAACGCATTTAAATGCAGCAAAAACGTAACAAAAATGAGCAAGCAGAAACACATCCACTGTGAGTTGTTGTGGTGTGAACTGGAAGCTGGAACGTACCTGGAATGCGTTTTTCTGGTCCTGCCCTCAGGTCATCAGAGCACACGGAACTTCCGTAATAATGACCAATGTACAGAAAACAGGGTATACATGCAAGGTTTTTTTAATTATTAAATTCTTCCTCAAGGACGAACAAAAAAAAAATCTCAGATGCCTGAATTCACGCAAGCGATGTGAATGCAGGGATCTTCCCCACTACTGTATTTTGACAGCTGCGTCTCAGCCAGAATACTCAGGTCAGTGCTGCAGCGGCTGATCAAATGCTGGTTTTGCAGCAGGACCCTTCAGGAAAAGCCGGTTGTAAGGCTGGCCATACACTATACAATTTTCTGTCCAATTTTTGATCAATTTCCTTTAGATTTACCTTCAACTATGTAGTGCAAAGGGCTGCCTAATTGGATACAACTGAAAGTGTTGTTTAGGTTTGACCTCATATTATATGGTTTTTGGTAAATCTAAAGCAAAATTCTCAAGAAAATTGTATAATGTATGGGCAGCCTTAGACCAGCTTGTGTTGAACAGAGAAGGGTACACAGACCAGCCAAATTTCGATGTGTGTATACCCTGCTTTACTCACATAGGAAAATGATTAGCAAACATACAGAAAGATCAGACAGTGTGGGGAAATTTCTATTGTATGCCATGTTTGTATGTAACGCAGAAAAGCAGTAAGTAAACAAGACTAGCGTACAAACAATAAATCGTAGTTTCTCCATTAGGTTTTTAGTTGCAAACAAGGATGAATTTGCGCAGACATACCATCAAGGAACATAGAGAAGATAACCTTTGCACACCTGTGGGACACCATTTCACACAACCGGACCACACTTTGGGAGACCTCAATATTTTAGTTCTTAAAGGAAATTTCACATCCATTCAGGAAAGAAAACCTTTTGAACTAAGAATGATAATTCTATTTGACACAAGAGATAAGGGCCTTAATTTGGACATGGGATTCCTCAACCATTATCCTACAGCTTTATGACTATCACCTCAAGCATGACTGCCTCCGCTAGTGTTGTCCCCCGCCCCCCAGACTTTGCTTTTGCTGTGTCTTATCTCTGTTTTTTCCCCATCCCCTACATCTCTTCTAACATTCTGCTATACTTTTGTGATCAGTACTGCTTGGACCTGAAGAAGGGGACACTGCCCGAAAGCTTGTCCTCAAAATTGTATGTTAGTGCAAATAAAAAAAGTATCACGGACAGTACTCAATTGTTTCTGTCGCAAATGCACTAATACGGCTACAATCACCTCCATTAGGTTTATAAGACATTTCATCATTTCCATTCTGTAAATAGCTCCTGTATTAGAGCCAGTTCACACCAGTCTAGTGCGTTTTTATTCTGCATCAAAAATGCAAGGAGAGTTTTTAACATAAATTCCAATGGCCTTAGTTCACACCAGTGCAGCGTATTCCAGTTCAATCAAAAAAGTAGATCATGTTGCATTTTTTTCTGCAAGGAACGCAGCAAAATGCATCAAACAAAATAAAGAATAAAACTCCTGCGCTACCTCAATGTGATAATAAATAATAATGTATGGAGCTGATGCTAGCATCAAAGTTTGTGTTCCCACAACAAAAACATAAATAAAAATGAATAAACTCAATGCTGCGCTGCTAATGTAAAATACACATACCAAATCATCAAGAAATTAAATATACCTATAGCTTACATGAATCTTCATAATATAAAGTCCATAAAGACAAGTCCATGTGAAATATGAAAACATTGCTGAATAAGCTTTCCATCAACTTTCTTCACAACTTCATATGATTCCTCACGTGCTCATATAACCAACACTATCTCTTGAAGTGCTGCCAAGCATGCAGGTTGTGCCAACTCAGTGCTCCCAGAACTCTCACCTTAAGGCAATTGAAATGCACTTTATGATAATAAACAGAGGTTCCTCCAAGCTTCTGGTCATTCACCATTTAGAACCACTTGGTGCCCTCTTTCCTTTCCCTTGATCAACGAACCAGAGAAAAAAATGGTCCCTTTAAGGGTGGCTTGGGGTCACAAACTCCTACACTTACGCAGCGGAAACAGGAATCTCCGATAGTGCAGTATGTTTTAACAAGTAGATTTTATTAAAAGTAATGCACTCACATGTACAGAAGAATAAAAACCGCCACTGAAAATCATTTGGTGTCACCATATACAGACTACACTTCCCCGTACATCACTTCCGGTTCACGGCTGCCTACGCGTTATGTCACGCTCACATGACTTCATCAGGGGTCCCACTGGAACGCACATGGTCTCCGCTATATGGGTGACCAAGAGAAAACAGACTCTGCTGTTCGTCTACATCCAACTGCCCTCCAATCCGATCCACTTAAACAGAAGAGGGTGGAACCCCTTCCGTTTTTTAAGCAGACCCAGAAGTAGGCAGGTGTAAATAGACAAGTCCATTTACACCCGCCTGTCCATAAGAATGCATGGACTTTTGAATCAGGTTCACCTGAAAAACTGACAGTAAAAGTGGAACCCATAACAACTTGTTAAAAAAAAATAATGTTCTTTAGCAAGTTACATACATTCCAAGTGAATAATTATGCTATCAAAACGAGTGTGTTCTGTGAATTGCCTCCAGCATTGTTCCTTTTTCTTCTTGCTGGATCCTGCCATTTTGCTGAAACCCAGAGCCCCTGAGCAGCAGTAAAATTATAGAGCAACTGAGCACGTGCAAAGCAGGAAGAGACCGTGTATTACTAGATTGTAAACACTATAGACACTTTTTTTTAATGTTTTACATTGCTATACCAGTAAAAGGGACGGCCTGAAGTGATCTAGCAGAACTTAAAGTGTTACTAAACCCAGGACCCTGCATTCACTATATCTGGTCCTACATAGTACACAGAACATGGAAGTGCAATTATTTAGTAATTATAAATTGCTACCTTTTCTCAACAGCAGTTAGAGCGGACTTGTGACTTCAGCAGAGCGCTTGTTAAAGTGTGTAGGAGTTTTCTTTATGCTCTAGGAGGATGTGAAATCCCTGACACTCTGTCTGGACAGTGCTGATTGGCCCTCTGCTGATCACATGCAATCTCCCAGGAAAAAAAACCCCTCTAGCAATACACACCAAACTGAGCATGTGCAGAGTGACTTCACACAGTATGTCTTATCAGGAGATAAGAACTGGAGGAAGGGGAGGATCAGAAAAGACAGGATCAAACAGCCTTTTTTACACAATGCAGAGGATTAACCTCATAGGTTCCACAGCGAGTATAACAAGCATGATCTACAGCATATACAGACTGATTTTAGGGTTGTGGGTTTAGGAACACTTTCATTTTCTGATTAAAGTTACACTTTAATTGGGTCAAATTGATGATTGCATAGTGACGGAATAAAAAAAAAAAAAAAAAAAAAAAAGAAAAAAGAAGAAGGAGCAGGGCTGAAGATTTTTCTGGAATGAACAAAATTCTGACAGCGAATGTGGTTTTCCTTTAGGAAATTCCATTCCAAAATTGAATGTTATAAGTAAACAAAAACGTTGAAGCACTTTCAAACAACATTCGGCAAATCTCTGATGGCATTATTAAATGTACTGATTTAAGATTTTTTTTGTGCAAACATTTGTATGAAAATCTAAGAGTGTATGGCCAGCTTATGAGATAAAGCTGGCCAAACATTATACAATTTTCTTCTATATTTACCAAAACCATGTAATGTGATGTCAAACCTAAACACTTTCAAATTTGTATGCAGGGCAAGCCTTTGCACTACTGAAGGTAAATCTAATGAAAATTGAATAAGAAAATTGTATAATGTATGTAACATGACAAACTGTGGACAATTTTGAGGGGTATGAATACTTTTTCAAGGCACTGTAGATGCAGCAAAGGATCAAAAAACAAATGGCTCACTATCCGCAGGGGCGGACTGACAATTCATGGGGCCCCCGAGCAATAGGGGATCATGGGGCCCCTGTGTCCTTGCCCACACTCAAAAAAGCCTATGTAAAAGGGTACCAGGGGCATCTCGCGGGGCCCCCCTACTGACCCCGGGCCCTTGGGCAGTGGCCAAGTTTCCAAATGGTCAGTCCGCCCCTGCTATGGAGTAATGACCCATACACACAATCAGCATATCGGACAAATGGTCATCCTTTTTTTTTCGCATGCTAGTCTCATATCAAAAATGAAAATGCTATTAAAGTTACAATAATTCTTGTACAACAGAATACAACTTTGGAAGTGATGTAATGCATTGTATTGCATTATAATGTATTCTCTCATTTCCGAGCATGCCTGGTCTTGGGCTCTCGATTTTTTCCGGATGATTATTGTACGGATTTAAAGGAAAACCATTCACTCTGTACGAAAAACATTCTTGTGCTTGTCCCTTCGGATATTGTTGCATGAACTGTCATGATCGGCTGTCAAAAGCTGTGTACTAATGATCAGATAATCGTACGATTTGTCCAAAAGCAATTTCTGGCATCAGGTTTTTCTGATCGTGTGTACTAGACATAGGCAATTAATACCTCCACAATGCTTTGTTCATGTACCAGTGATTGTTACAAGCTGCTGCTAGGGTGGGTTATCTTGTGTGGAATCATTTGTTATACCTAGCGATTAATCACTAGTGATCTGAATAACAGGACTGAGCTACTAAAAACCAATGCAGCTGCAGCCTGTTGCCAACTGCCGGCAAGTAGTGATTGATTTAAATCACCAAGTATCTTTGGCTGCACCTGACACTAAGGCAGCCGTAGATGGATCCGTTTTTTTTGTTCAACCTGTGGACCAGGTTGCCCCACTCAATGTGGATAAAGAAATCCTCCCTGCTGAGCTATTGTATTCTGATTGTGGGGAGGCTTTTGTGTTGTCAGAATACACTGATCAGGGCTGCAGGCTATAGTCTGAGCAGCAAAAACCCCTCAGGACACTTGTACAGATGTCAAATGGCAAACCAACTTCTGTACAACCTCCCTGACCATACAGGGTTCAAAATGTGGCCAGTCCCTGCAGAACCAGCAAAATTTTGATCCACACATGGCCAGCTTAAAGCTGGCCATACACCAGTAGAATTTTGTTCAAAATTTTCGCTTTTGAAACAAAAAACATTCTATTATCTAATGGTTAATGCGGTCAAACTGACCACAGTGACCAGAGATTTCCAAGGTGTAGGTTGAAAAAATATTTCTCACGAACAAACTAAATTTTAACTAAATGTAGTTTTTGTTCAAGAAAAAAAAAAAATAAATACATTCCGTCATAAAACCTGTTTCATACATCTAGGATTCCATTCAAATAGCAGGTTTGGATGAAATTTGAAGGGCTGTCAAAGGAAAATAGTTGACTGGCAAGAAAAAAATGTTCTGATATCTAGCAGTGTATGGCCAGCTTTAAGCCCTGGTTCACATATATGTGGCCGTGTTTTGCGCAGGGCACAAGAGCCCACTCATTTGAATGGACTCCCGTGCCCGTGGTACGCAGTCCCTGCACTTCGTCCGAAAATGCAGCCCACATGGGAACCTCGGTTCCCAGTACAGTTGCGTTTTCCAGTGCGGGTGGCATGCCATTAGAATTAATGGCACCTGCCTAGGGATTCGCATTTCTCTGTGCGGGTGGTGAGGCTGCACGAATTTTTGTGAGGATCCGTAGCGGCACCACACGCACAGATGTGAACCTAGCCTAAGTGTTATTAAACCCAGGACGCTGCATTCACTATATCTGGTCTCCCACAGTACAAAGAACATGGAAGTGCAATTATTTTAGTAAATATAAACCACTCAATACCTTTCTTATCAGTTAAACCAGTCTTGTGACTTCTATCAGTGTCCAGCAGAGCACTGGTTAAAGCTTGTAGGAGGGGGTTTTCATTTTACTCTAGGAAGATACAGAACCCCTGAACTCTGTCTGGATAGTGCTGATTGGCCCTGTGCTGATCACATGCACTCTCCCAAGAAAAAAAAAGCTCTCTAGCGACACACCAAATTGAGCATGTGCAAAGTGACTTCACATGATATGTCTTATTGGGAGACAAGAAGGGGACACTGGAAAAAGGGGAGGATGCAGAGGATTAACCCATTAGGTTCCACAGTGAGTATAACAAGCATGCTTTACACCATATACAGACTGATTTTACTGTTGTGGGTTTAGTAACACTTTAAGGACTCTGAGATACAACAGTCTCACATGAGATACCAGTAAACACCATCCACTCCAAGTGAAGCTGGCCATCTACTGTAATTTCAGCCAGTTTCTGAGGAACCAGATGAAATTCTCTCAGTGGGTGGCCCTGCTGGCCAACATTCACCCGACATCCCTTCGTTGAAAATTCAAAGAAGCTGGAAAGAAAATTGTCAGCTAAAAAGCAGCTGCATTCAATTAAATGCCAGTATTTTGACAGCTAGTGGGGCCGACTGTCAACATGCAATTGGCACAGTGGGAGATTCATCCATCCCTGCTGTACAGCATGTATGGAGGAATCTGTTCTATTGTTCGCACTGCACGCTGAACAAAAATCCTATGATTGTATGGCCAGTTTAAATTTCCATTAGGCCAAAACACAACATCTTTTGTCCCTTTTCACTTAAATTCAGTTTGAGGACAACAGCAATTTCCCAGCAGATCTAAAGAAAGATACCCCGTCTAGGAAGTTACCTAAATGCATGACGGACTACACCTTTTTTAGGGTTTCTGTGATTTCCTCAGGGTCATAAGTAGATTTCGGGTTTTTAGGATGTTTTTTTTTTTTTTTTTTTATAAATGCCCAGATGCTTAAACAATCCCATATTCAAGCATCACTGTATGCACAGAGTGTGCAGAACAGCAGACACTGTCAGATTCATTTCCTGTACAGATCAATGGCCACCACCGCCCGCAGTTCACCTGTAACCTAATTGCTACTTGCAATTAGTGCTGTTGACTGACCCTGTTTGCGGACAGTGTATGTTCAGATATGACATTTAGTCTAGTTTCACACCTAAGCGTATTCCGCAGCGTTTTGCAGAAACGCACTACAGACCATTTAACATGATTTCCTATGGGACACGTTCACATCTCCACATTTTCACCTGGTGCATTTTTTGGACAGGATCAGGGACTTTTTTTAAACTCAAAATGTTGCGTTTTTGGTTCTATAGACTTCAATGGAGATGCTGCAGAAAAGTATGTAGTGCATTTTTGCTGTTTGTGATGCGTTTTAATCTGCCTAACAACAACAAAAATTAAACACGCATCAAAAACACGTGTGCACAGACGCACCGCAAAAAGCACTGCAGAAACAGATCAAATGCAAACTGCTTAGGTGTGAACCTAGCCTTATGCAGGGTTTCTGACCGGAGTGCATTGGCCAGAGTGCAGCAATGTCCAGAGACGCAATAACATATCTTCCCCTAGCTGCCTGTGTGAACGTAGCCTAAAACTCTTCACCATTTTTGGACTTTATCCATCTTATCAATATGTTTTTGTAAGCGAGGTCTTCTGAACTGGAGACGGTATACTGAGGCTTGGTTCGCATTACTGGGACATGCGTTCTGTGTGTTGGGCACCCCATTCATTTCAATGGGCTGCCCTACCTGCAGAACTGTGGGGAAAGACATCCCTAAGCATTTTTTTAAATCGTGCAGCACGGAACTGCATGGGGCTGTGACAACCAAATGAGAAAAAGCCACCTAATATGACACATATAAATATGTCATATTAATATATCCGTCTCACTCATAATTAGTGTGGATTTATAAACCCAATATGTACCTAACAAAAAATAGTGTGACAGATGGGGCTGTGACACCATGCAGTCTGCGCACACAAAGACATGGGCAATTTTCTGATATATAGGGTGCAATTAAAAAATAACACCCCCGCACAGGGCAGCTGATTAGTGGGTACCATCAGTCCTCCTAGACGGGGCCCAGGCAGCATCGGATGTGGGCAGGACATAGAAGGTGAGTGGCGCGACAGGGGGACAAATACAGGTACCAATCCTCTGCTTCCCTCCCTGCAGCATCCTTCTCTCCCTCCAACCCTAGCTCCCCCCCCCCCCCCCAATAACTTTGTAAAACAGTTATAAAAAATAATTTTAAAAAAGATTACAAATTGTAAAAAAAAAAAAAAAAAAAAAAAAGAACAGCAGTTTGTTTGTGCAGCTGGAGCTGCCTGTTAGGTTGGCCATACATTATACAATTTTCCTGAGATTTTTGCTTTAGATTTACCAAAAACTATATAATATGAGGTCAAACCTAAACAACACTTTCAATTGTATCTAATTAGGCAGGCCCTTGCACTACATAGTGGAAGGTAAATCTAAAGGAAATTGGGCAGAAATTAGACAGAAATTTGTATAATGTATGGCCAGCCTTACTCTATGAAGATGCAGTGGCTGTGTGAACACAGCCGCAGGTCCTAATATGAAAGGTGTGGGTAAGTGGCCCCTACTACACACTGTATGTTCGGGGGCCATGCACTTGTATCCACACACCTGTCGAATTAGGACCTGCGGCTGTGTTCATACAGCTGCTGTATCCCCATAGCATAACATAGGCTGCCTGTACACCGCTCTAGCCACGTTTAAAAAACAAAACACACCAAAAAAAAAACACCAATTCACACTGTACAGGCCACAGCACTTATGTGAATGAGCCCCAAGACCTCATTCAGGCATATAGTTTTTTTTTCTTTTTTTATTAACTCATTACTGTTCTATCTTTTAGATTTAGCATGCGTTGTTTTTAGTTATATTGTGTTTGTGTCTGCTATTAATGATTTGAGTGTATCCTAGATTGTAAGCTCCAAGGAGCAGGGCCCTCCTGTCCGTCTTGTATTGAACTGTATTGTTGCTGTATTGTCTCCCGTTATATTGTAAGGTGCTGAGCAAAGTGTTGGCGCTATATAAATCCTGTATAATAATATTTTTAGTGAAAATATCATTTGATATTTTTGGGAAGGGAGGGCAAGGTGGGCCCTGTCAGGTAGACTGTACGAGGCCCCGTGATTTCTAACAGCAGTCCTGCTCCTGCATGTCTGCTACAGAGCAGTGCATTTCCCTACACACTATAATGTGAACCTACTCTAAATGATGTCTAACTAAAGTATCGGGAAGTCTAGGTTCACACCTAAGCATTTTGTGGTGCGTTTTGCAGACACGCACTACAGTCCATTTAACATGATTTCCTATGGGACACGTTCACACCTCCGTATTTTCACCCGTTGCATTTTTGGAAAGGGTCAGGGACTTTTTTTAAAAGCAAACCTTGCGTTTTGGTTCAATAAACTTCAATGGAGACGCTGTAGAAATGCATGTAATGCATTTTTTTAGGCGTTTTCCATTTTAATCTGCCCAGCAATAAGTTGGCCAAAAACCCCCCAGAAAAATGCAAAACCATCAAAAACTCGTGCAAAAACACAAAACACGCCTCAAAAAGCACTGCAGAAATGGAGCAAATGCAAACTGCAAAGGTGTGAACCTAGCCTAAGAGGGGGATGCCTTCCAATGACCACAATTTTGTGGAGAATTCTTCACACTGACCAACAATCTATAGTACAGTGAGCTGTGAATATTAACAGGGCTTCCCTGACACCAGGAAGGTGTTCCAAGGGTTCCCCAATGTTAAAACGGGTTAGAAAGGCTGGTATAAGCACTTGCACCACCTTTTAGTTTAGCAGAAGATCTATACAAAAACATATTTCTTAGAACAAATAACATTCATTAAACATCATCCAGATTTGCAGGACAACTACATTGACCAGGTTTACCCCAAGAATCAGCCCGCAGGCTTTGCAGCAAACTCCTCTCTTTGGTAAAGCTGGCCATACACTAGTAGATTTCCATACAAACATTCCTAGAACAATTCTATCAGGACATTGTTGTTGAACGTCGCCGGAAAAAAATTTCCTTCACTTTCAACATTTGCTTTTGGCATGAACGGACCTTGTGAACGAATACCATGTTCCCTTTGGAAACTCCTTCATGTAAAAGTTTCCAATCTGCTCCTTCAAATATTCAAACGGCGATTTGACCGCACTAACAATCAGAAAATTAAACAAACGTTCCAAAAATGTACATTTTTAAACAAAATCTGACAAGTGTATGTCCAGCTTAAAGCGGTATTAAACCCCAAAACAAAAATGTAATACAATGCAGTTTACCAATCTTTAGATGCAGCGGTGGCATTAGTTTTCTTTTTTTACGCTGTTCCCACTCTGTTTTCACCTGGTGATCCTGCCACTAGCACACCTCATATATATATATATATTCTGGATGAAGGAGCACAGGGGGCACCTTGGGACAGCAGCATTGTCAGTCTAGGGGGGAATGTTAGTGCTGGTTCATATTGGTGTGAGTTCTGATTCACACAGAATTGCACGACAGCGGAAATCACATTATTTTCAATGGTGCTCATTCGCAATCAATGCGACTCAGTTGCAGTACGATTTTGGAAACGGTCCCTGAACTTACTTTGGTGCTTTGCCTCCATAGAATACGCCAACCACATCCAAAGTCGCACTACATAATTGCACTGAAAATCGCATCAAAAGCTCATTGCAATAGCAAAAACTGAGCCTCAGATGTACTAGCAGATTTAGATACACTAACAAACGGAAGCCTCTGATTCCTCCTGTATTCAGTCGTAACTGTACTGTTTACACGCACATTGTAAAGCACTGCGCAAACTGTTGGCGCTATATAAATCCTGTATAATAATAATAGGCCAAACTCCAGCTCATTCTGCAGATACAGAAACAGTTTTTTTCCTTTTGTAATAAGAGTTCATAGAAATAAATGCTGATCATAGTAAGCACCCGTCAGTGTTTGTCTTGACACTTTAAACAAATACATCTGTGGGAGAACTTGTTTCTGTTAATAAAACAACAGATTTACTGGCTGGATCACAAGATAAAAATAGAAAAAAACGAATTGGTAAACTGCAGTATAATGTTTACTTTTGGGGTTAATACTGCTACCTGTCCAATACAGATTCCCTGTGAAAGGACTGGGGAGCCCCAATTGTCATCTCCCCAGATTCCTGAGAGTAAAGTGAGCCTGTTTTCAGATCTCCAGGTCTCCTGATGGACTAGTGGGGTCAGAGATGTCCCAGCATAACCACTACAGCTCCCAGATTTCCTCCATCATCATTCCCTTCCATCTCTGCGACTACGATCTCCAGTAAAGTATATGAACAGCTGTAGTAGTCAGCTCATCATTACAAGCTGTCCCTGTGTATACAGATCAGGCACCTAGCAGGCAGTATATAGGGAAGATCAGAGACTCCCAGCACAGGTCTTCCTATAAAGGTGGAAGCAAACAGAGCGGTAAGAGAGTTGATGGCTCACCCCTGGATCATCGTGTCTGCTGAGCGGAGCGGAGAGGACGAGCACACTGCACTGTGCGCGAGGCTGAGCGGAGTGACAGGACTGCTGGGGGGCGGGGCCATGGCCTGGGATGGGCGGGGCCATGGCGGCTTTCATTCCATGTGCGGCGAGGTGGAGTCCTGTACACTGTGATCGCACGGCCAATGATGGGATAGGAGGAATGGATCGCACTCCGCATACACCCTGTGTACTCCGTACTGTTCCATGCCACACACTGCACAATGCCAATCCCACACACTGCACAATCCCACACACTGCACAATGCCAATCCCACACACTGCACAATCCCACACACTGCACAATCCAAATCCCACACGCTGCACAATCCCACACACTGCACAATCCCACAAACTGCACAATCCCATACACTGCACAATCCCACACAGTGCATAATCCCAATACCACATACTGGACAATCCCACACACTGCACAATCCAAATCCCACATGCTGCACAATCCCAATCCCACACACTGCACAATCCATACACTGCACAATCCCAATCACACACGCTGCACAATCCCACACACTGCACAATCACAATCCCACACGCTGCACAATCCCACACACGGCACAATCCCCATCTCATACACTGCACAATCCCAATCCCACACGCTGCACAATCCCACACACTGCACAATCCCAATCCCACACAATCCCATACACTGCACAATCCCAATCCCACACACTGCACAATCCCATACACTGCACAATCCCACACACTGCACAATCCCACACACTGCACAATCCCAATCCCACGTATTGGACAATCCCACACACTGCACACTCCAAATCCCATACACTGCACAATCCCACACAGTGCACAATCCCAATACCACATACTGGACAATCCCACACACTGCACAATCCAAATCCCACATACTGGACAATCCCACACACTGCACAATCCAAATCCCACATACTGGACAATCCCACACACTGCACAATCCAAATCCCACACGCTGCACACTCCAAATCCCATACACTGTACAATCCCACACACTGCACACTCCAAATCCCATACACTGCACAATCCCACACACTGCACAATCCAAATCCCACATACTGGACAATCCCACACACTGCACAATCCAAATCCCACACGCTGCACAATCTAATACACTGCACAATCCCACACGCTGCACAATCCCAATCCCACACACTGCACAATCCATACACTGCACAATCCCAATCACACACGCTGCACAATCCCAATCCCACACACTGCACAATCCCACACACTGCACAATCACAATCCCACACGCACAATCATACACACGGCACAATCCCACACAGTGCACAATCCCAATCCCACACACTGCACAATCCCACACACTGCACAATCCCACACACTGCACAATCCAAATCCCACACGCTGCACAATCCCATACACTGCACAATCTCATACATTGCACAATCCCACATGCTGCACAATCCCACACACTGCACAATCCATACACTGCACAATCCCAATCACACACGCTGCACAATCCCAATCCCACACACTGCACAATCCCACACACTGCCCAATCACAATCCCACACGCTGCACAATCCCACACACGGCACAATCCCCATCTCATACACTGCCCAATCCCACATGCTGCACAATCCCACACACTGCACAATCCCATATGCTGCACAATCCCACACACTGCACAATCCCAATCCCACACAATCCCATACACTGCACAATCCCAATCCCATACACTGCACAATCCCATACACTGCACAATCCCACACACTGCACAATCTCAATCCCACATACTGGACAATCCCACACACTGCACAATCCCAATCCCACGTATTGGACAATCCCACACACTGCACACTCCAAATCCCATACACTGCACAATCCCAATACCACATACTGGACAATCCCACACACTGCACAATGCAAATCCCACATACTGGACAATCCCACACACTGCACAATCCCACACACTGCACAATCCAAATCCCACATACTGGACAATCCCACACACTGCACAATCCAAATCCCACATGCTGCACAATCCCATACACTGCACAATCCCAATCCCACGTACTGGACACTCCCACGCACTGGACAATCCCACACACTGCACAATCCAAATCCCACACACTGCACAATCCCACAAATTGCACAATCCCATACACTGCGCAATCCCACACAGTGCACAATCCCAATACCACATACTGGACAATCCCACACACTGCACAATCCAAATCCCACACACTGCACAATCCCACACAGTGCACAATCCAAATCCCACATACTGGACAATCCCACACACTGCACAATCCAAATCCCACACGCTGCACAATCCCATACACTGCACAATCTCACAAACTGCACAATCCCAATCCCACATACTGGACAATCCCACACAATGGTTATTAGACTGTAATAAACCCCACAACAATGACATAAAATGCAGTTTACCAGTCCTTACGTATGCTGGCTACACACAGAAGGAATTTTCTTCTTTTTTGGGGGGGGGGGGGGGGTATTTCCTCCTGATGGTCCTGCCATTCAGTGATTTTAGTTCACACACTATAGAAACGCAGTACGGATGCGTTTCTGCGTGCTCGTTTTTGACACATTCCACTTTCCGGTTCATGTTTTTTCCCCTCTCTTTTTCTTAAACCTGGATTCACACTGATGTGCTGCAGAACTTGCACCGGTTTCTGTACAAATTCTGCACTGCATCATAATCGCACCTCCTTCATACGGACCGCTGCGGCTGTGTACTTTAAGTTAACGACAGCCCAAAATCAGTTCACAAAACACGATGCAATGTGCAGAATCAGATCGCATGGGTGTGAACACCCATGCAATCCGATTCTGGTGCGGACTAAAAAAGGGTCCTGTACTTTTTTGGTGCAGATGGGGTGCGATTTGAGTCATACAAAATGTATTGCTCAAATTGCACCGCACAGAAATCACATGTGATTTCCACAGGAATGCAGAGCGGTTCCTGTGCGAATCACATGCGATGTTCCGCACAGCATCAATGTGAACCCCGGTAGCCAGTTCACAGTACATGAGTTTTGAGGGCCAGTTCACACTACAAAAATGCACTCCAGATACGTTTTTGCTTACAGTTCACACCACATGCATTTCCAGTGCAGTTGTGATGCAGTTTGCCATGTTCCAGTATGGTTCTGTGCAGAAAAAATGCAGCATGTTCTACTTTTTTTTTGCACCGGAGACTGGAACTGACCGCACTGGTATGAACCAGGGCCATTGAAATACACGGAAAATACTGTGCATGTATTTTTGATGCAGAAAAAAAGCGCACTGAGCTGCATCTAGTGTGAATTAGCCCTTTTTTTCTGCATTCAAAATGCAAAGAAAGTAGTTTATATGGTTGTCAATGTCATAGTTCACATCAGTGCTTGCAGTTTCAGTGCGTTCCGGTTGCAGAAAAAAAAAGAACTGACTTAATTTTTCCTGCACAGAACTGTACTGGAAAGCGGTAAAACACATCCAAAACACGCCAAAAACACACTGAAATGCACATGTCCCTAATTGATTTGAAGAAAGGGGGGGAATGAACCGGAAAGCATGAAAAACGCATCAGAACGCACCAAAAACACACATGCAGAAACGCATCCGGAACACATCTGGACTGCGTTTCTATAGTGTGAACCAGCTGTCAATTTAAATAGGCTGCATGCAGCATGTGTACTTGTAGTACGAAACGCGTAAAGGAGGAGCCCTTGCTAGCCGTGACGTCAAGCCGCCGGATCACGGAGGTCCGGCAGCCACCTCATTTAACCAGCTGGTCAGTGTTTTATACATGCAATTGTCTTTTTATTGCTTCAACTATTTTACCATATAGTGTACGTGTTTGGTTTACATTTTTTTTTACATTTAATACCATTAAATACTACACTATGGAAGTACCCCTTTTCTTTGCTCTGCACCGAGCATTTTAACTTCCCAGAATTCCCCGGAGAGCATCCCAGAGCCTGGAAGAGGTTGATTCATTTACCCTGGCTGTATCCTGTAACTCAAGGAAGGCCATCTACTCCCAGGCTGCATCCTGGACCATCCTAAGAAGGGATCCCTGACTGCTATCGACAGTATATGATACAACACGCTATACCTAAGCGCTTCTGGTGAGTGCACATTTCTTACATTCATTAGCACACCCACCTGAGGATTCATTCACTGGGATTGTACTTCATCACCTGGAGATTATCCTGAATATAATTGGGAAGATTTTACAGAAATTTTAATGACAATTTATGTTTCAAAACGTATCAGAGGTGCATGTGCGTTTTCATGTAAGGGATCATATTCCCATGTGTTTCTTAGGCATTTTAAGACAATTACTTATTTTATTGCTTGATTTGAATGCTTATACTGTTTTTTTTTAGAGCTGTACTTTTTATTTTGAGATTTTATTGAAGGCTTATGGTGTACCTTTAGTGTTTTCAGTTGCTTATGTAAATATATCTTTATAGCGCTCGCTACATTTTTTACTATTTTATAGCAAAACAGTGCGTTTGCCTGCACTGGATCAAATAGTATCATGCACTCCGGTTGCAGTACTTTTTTAAAAGTAGTGAATGCGCTACTTTTGGTGTGATGGAGTGCGATTTCAGCCTATTCCAATGAATGGGATAAAAACGCAAGCGCATTCCTGTGCGATTCCTGATGTGGCCGGTCCTTAAGGGCTGGTTTACACCATAAAAATGCAGTCCAGATGTGTTCCAGATGCATTTCTGTATATTCATTTTTGATGCGTTCCAGTGTGTTTTTAATGTGTCATTTTTCACTCTCTTTTTCTTCAATTTAAATAAGAACATATACATTCCAGTGCGTTTTTGGAGCGTTCCAGTGCGTTTTGATGTGTTTTACTGTGTTCCAGTACAGTTCAGTGTAGAAAAAATGCAGCATGTTCTACTTTTTTTTTTTCCTGGAAATGGAGCACACTGGAACTGACTACACTGTTGTGAACTATGCCATTGGAAACCATGTAATCTATTACCATGCATTTTTAGTGCTGAAAAAAAATGTACTGGACTGCATGTGGTGTGCCGCTGCGGATCCACACAAAAATCTGTGCAGCCGCACCATTCGCACAGAGGAATGTGGACCCGCCGGTGGGTGCCATTAATTTTAATGGCACACCATCTGCACTGGAAATTGCAACCATACTGGGAACAGAAGTTCACGTGCGGGCTGCGTTTTCCGAAGAAGTTCAGGGACTTCTTCGCTGCGTGTTCCGGGGCATTCATGCAAATGAATGGGCTCTCGTGCCCATGCAAAACGCGGCCTGCAGGAACGCGGAGATGTGAACCTAGCCTTCAGGAGAAATTTGGGGTTTATAACAAAAAAAACATTCATACATACCTCTATATTGCAGCTGTCCCACACGGTCTCTAAAGGCCCATATACATGATAAGATAATCGAATGACAATTCCCATAAGACAACCGATAGAACGATTATTTTAGCATACTGCTTTCAACAGGCAATTCTGACTTTTCAGATAACAAAACTAGAGGATGGAAGCTAGAAAAGTTTTAGGCTGCTTTCACACTGAGGAGTTTCTGAAGCACTTTTACATTAAAAAAAAGTGCAAGAAAAGCTGAAGAAAAAAGCTTCCCTAGGTATGTCTATGGATGTCTTCACACTGGTCCATTACACTTCCATTGCGGTGTGAAAAATCCTGCTTGCTGCATTTTTGGGGCATACTTGGTTAGTTAAAAAAAAAAAAGCACCAGAACTGTACCACTCAATTGAAATGCATAGCAAATTTGTCAAAAACACATAATAATGGGCAGCACAGTGGCTAAATGGTTAGAACTTCCACCTGGCAGTATAGGGTCACTGGATCAAATCCCAACCACAGCACCACCTGTCTGGAGTTTGTATGTTCTCCCTGTGCCTGCGTGGGATTCTTCCCACACTAAAAAGACATGCTGGTAGGTTAATTGGCTCCTATCTAAATTGTCCCTAGTATATGTATAAATGTGAGTTAGGGACCTTAGATTGTACACCCCTTGAGGGTTAGGGACTGATGTGAATGTACAATATATATGTAAAGTGCTGCGTAAATTGATGGCACTATAGAAATACCTGAAATAAATAAATAATAAAACGTACTTGTGTTGCATTTTCGATGTCGTTTTTGAGTCATGTCCTGTGAAAAACGCTAAAGTGGTAAAATCAATGCAAAAATGCACATGTGTTTTTACCATGTTTTTGCTATAGTGCCCTTATTGTATCTGAACACAACGTCTGATTTTCGTTTATTGTGTACAGCAATTGTACGGAAATAGTCAAATAAAAAGAGATCTGCACATGATCAGAAGCATAGAACAACCCCATACATCCTCTTCTGCTACGCTAGTATAGCTATGTTTGTCTTGGTCGGCCAAGAATTTTCTTACCAAGTCAATACCATTCCAACCACATCATGATATGCACTTTTGTGGAAAATCGAACGATCGGTCAAACGATTTTCTCATAGTGTGTACTAGGCTCAGCCCTCAGAGGTCAGTTCTCGGTTTGCTCAGAGTGGTGACCATCAGTCACCGCTCTCCACTCTGCTCCTCCAGAGCTCGCTGGGGCAGCAAGCAGCAGAGGAGTTGGGAGGCACTGGCTAAAGCTGTCAGCTGTCAATCAGGCAGCTGGGTGGATCCACACAATATGACCGGGATCATTCCAGAGCATGTAATGTCACATCAGCTGACAGCAGACAATAGCCCGCTATCAGCTGACTCTGGGTCATAGGAGAGCAAATGTAAAGCTGGTCATACCTTCATACCTGGGACAGTAACTATTTCTAGTATGTTGGCCTGCTAGAGCACTGTCCCGGGTTTTATCCCGGAGTTGTGCTTGAAGGCAGCTGTACTGTCATTGCTTCTAAATATATACACCGCCAGCATTGTGTGTATTTAGAAGCTCGGAATCTCCTTTCTGTCGGCTACATTCTCGCGCTTTGCCTTCCTTCACTCTGATCCTCCTTCCCCAATCACCAGCGCAGAAAGAACCAAGAGCAGAGTTACTGCCGGCCATCCGCTGCTGATTGCAGGGCGGTCAGCTGAGCCCATGTTCTAAAGTCTGCGGAGGAAAGCTGGCAGCAGTCTGTCAGGAGAGAAAAGTGTAAACTGAGCACATAAACTAACAAATACAGAAAAACAACCCTCAGTTAGTCCTGGTTCACATCTGTGTAGACGGCAATTTGAGCGTGCAGAAAAGCCCATTTATTTGAATGGACTTCAGTGCCCCAGGACACGCAGGGATGAAGTCCCTGCACTACTTGGGAAATCGCAGCCCACGCGGGAACCGAGGTTCCCAGTGCGGTAGCGATTTGCAGTACGGTTGGCGTGCCATTAGAACTAATGGCACCTGCCTGCGGGTCCTACATTCCTCTATGTGGGTGGTGCAGCTGCAGGTATTTGTGCGGGTCCCGCATTCCTCTATGTGGGTGGTGCAGCTGCAGGTATTTGTGTGGGTCCCGCATTCCTCTGTGTGGGTGGTGCGGCTGCAGGTATTTGTGTGGGTCCCGCATTCCTCTATGTGGGTGGTGCAGCTGCAGGTATTTGTGCGGGTCCCGCATTCCTCTGTGTGGGTGGCGTAGCTGCAGGTATTTGAGCGGGTCCCGCATTCCTCTGTGTGGCTGGAGCGATGGTATTTGTGTGGGTCCCGCATTCCTCTGTGTGGGTGGCTCGGCTGCAGGTATTTGTGTGGGTCCCGCATTCGTCTGTGTGGGTGGTGCAGCTGCAGGTATTTGTGTGGGTCCCGCATTCGTCTGTGTGGGTGGCTCGGCTGCAGGTATTTGTGTGGGTACCGCATTCGTCTGTGTGGGTGGAGCGGTTGCAGGTATTTGTGCGGATCCTGCATTCCTCGGTGTGGGTGATGCAGCTGCAAGTATTTGTGCGGGTCCTGCAGCGGCACCACCCACACAGATGTGAAGCAAGCCTTAAACAGAGCGAAGCTGTTTGCATAGAAGAACAATTGTATGAACATTGAATATTTAGAAAACAATGTGTGCTTATTGAGATTTGTCATTTAGTAACTGCTCACAGTTAGGCTTGGCTCACAAATACAGGTGCAACCAAGCGCAAGCGTGTTTTTCATGAGTCATGTGTAGGGAAGCCCATTCATTACAATGAGCTGCCCTATGCATGAGCAACAGAGAAAAGAAGCCACTGAAACTACACATTCCTCCATTTATTGACCAGCATCCTCCACACTGCTTCCCTACACATATGGCTTGCTTTCATACTCTCCACACCCCTCTCCTGTACATACTGATCACTGTCATAGCTTCCACGCTGCTCTCCTGTACATACTGATCACTGTCATACCCTCCACGCTCCTCTCCTGTACATACTGATCACTGTCATACCCTCCCACCCCTCTCCTGTACATACTGCCACTGTCATACCCTCCATACCCCTCTCCTGTACATACTGATCACTGTCATACCCTCCACACTCCTCTCCTGTACATACTGATCACTGTCATACCCTCCACACCCCTCTCCTGTACATACTGATCACTGTCATACCCTCCACACCCCTCTCCTGTACATACTGATCACTGTCATACCCTCCACACCCCTCTCCTGTACCTACTGATCACTGTCATACCCTCCCACCCCTCTCCTGTACTCCTGTACATACTGCCCACTGTCATACCCTCCACACCCCTCTCCTGTGCATACCGATCACTGTCATACCCTCCACACCCCTCTGATGTGCATATCGATCACTGTCATACCCTCCACATCCCTCTCCTATGCATACTGATAACTGTCATACCCTCCACACCCCTCTTCTGTACATACTGCCACTGTCATACCCTCCACACCCCTCTCCTGTACATAATGCCCTCTGTCATACCCTCCACACCCCTCTCATGTACATACTGCCCACTGTCTTACCCTCCCACCCCTCTCCTGTACATACTGCCCACTGTCTTACCCTCCCACCCCTCTCCTGTACATACTGCCCACTGTCTTACCCTCCCACCCCTCTCCTGTGCATACTGCCACTGTCATGCCCTCCACACCCCTCTCCTGTACATACTGCCCACTGTCATACCCTCCACACCCCTCTTCTGTACATACTGCTCACTGTCATACCCTCCACACCCCTCTCCTGTACATACTGCCACTGTCATACCCTCCACACCCCTCTCCTGTACATACTGCCCACTGTCATACCCTCCACACCCCTCTCCTGTGCATACTGATAACTGTCATACCCTCCACACGCCTCTGATGTGCATATCGATCACTGTCATACTCTCCACATCCCTCTCCTGAATATACTGCCACTGTCATACCCTCCACAATCCTCTCCTGTACAAACTGCCGTCTGTCATACCCTCCACACCCCTCTCCTGTACATATTGATCACTGTCATACCCTCCCACCCCTCTCCTGTACATACTGCCACTGTCACACTCTCCACACTCCTCTCCTGTACATACTGCCCACTGTCATACCCTCCACACCCCTCTCCTGTACATACTGTCCTCTGTGATACCCTCCACACTCCTCTCCTGTACATACTGCACACTGTCATACCCTCCACACCCCTCTCCTGTACATACTGCCCTCCGTCATACCTTCCACACCCCTCTCCTGTACATACTGCCCACTGTCTTACCCTCCCACCCCTCTCCTGTACATACTGCCCACTGTCATACCCTCCACACCCCTCTCCTGTACATACTGCCACTGTCATACCCTCCACACCGCTATCCTGTGCATACTGATCACTGTCATACCCTCCACACCCCTCTCCTGTGCATACTGATCACTGTCATACCCTCCACACCCTTCTGCGGTGCATACTGATCACTGTCTTACCCTCCACACCCCTCTCCTGTGCATACTGGTCACTGTCATACCCTCTACACCCCTCTCCTGTGCATACTGATCACTGTCATACCCTCCACACCCCTCTCCTGTACATACTGCCACTGTCATACCCTCCACACTCCTCTGCTGTACCTACTGATCACTAGTAATACCGTCCCACCCCTCTCCTGTACCTACTGATCACGGTCATACCCTCCACACCCCTCTCCTGTACCTACTGCCACTGTCATACCCTCCACACCCCTCTCCTGTACCTCCTGCCACTGTCATACCCTCCATACCCCTCTCCTGTACCTACGGATCACTGTCATACCCTCCATACCCCTCTCCTGTACATACTGCCACTGTCATACCCTCCACACCCCTCTCCTGTACATACTGCCACTGTCATACCCTCCACACTCCTCTGCTGTACCTACTGATCACTGTCATACCCTCCCACCCCTCTCCTGTACCTACTGCCACTGTCATACCCTCCACACCCCTCTCCTGTACCTAATGATCACTGTCATACCCTCCACACCCCTCTCCTGTACCTACTGCCACTGTCATACCCTCCATACTCCTCTCCTGTACATACTGCCACTGTCATACCCTCTACACACTTCTCCTGTGCATACTGCCACTGTCATACCCTCCACACTCCTCTCCCGTACATACTGATCACTGTCATACCCTCCACACTCCTCTGCTGTACATACTGATCACTGTCATACCCTCCACACCCCTCTCATGTACCTACTGATCACTGTCATACCCTCCCACCCCTCTCCTGTACATACTGCCCACTGTCATACCCTCCACACCCCTCTCCTGTACATACTGCCACTGTCATACCCTCCACACCGCTATCCTGTGCATACTGATCACTGTCATACCCTCCACACCCCTCTCCTGTGCATACTGATTACTGTCATACCCTCCACACCCTTCTGCGGTGCATACTGATCACTGTCTTACCCTCCACACCCCTCTCCTGTGCATACTGGTCACTGTCTTACCCTCCACACCCCTCTCCTGTGCATACTGGTCACTGTCATACCCTCTACACCCCTCTCCTGTGCATACTGATCACTGTCATACCCTCCACACCCCTCTCCTGTACATACTGCCACTGTCATACCCTCCACACTCCTCTGCTGTACCTACTGATCACTGTCATACCCTCCCACCCCTCTCCTGTACCTACTGATCACGGTCATACCCTCCACACCCCTCTCCTGTACCTACTGCCACTGTCATACCCTCCACACCCCTCTCCTGTACCTAATGATCACTGTCATACCCTCCACACCCCTCTCCTGTACCTACTGCCACTGTCATACCCTCCATACTCCTCTCCTGTGCATACTGCCACTGTCATACCCTCTACACTCTTCTCCTGTGCATACTGCCACTGTCATACCCTCCACACTCCTCTCCCGTAGATACTGATCACTGTCATACCCTCCACACTCCTCTGCTGTACCTACTGTTCACTGTCATACCCTCCACACCCCTCTCATGTACCTACTGATCACTGTCATACCCTCCACACCCCTCTCCTATACATACTGATCACTGTCATACCATCCACACCCCTCGTCTGTACCTACTGCCACTGTCATACCCTCCACACTCCTCTCCTGTACATACTGATAACTGTCATACCCTCCACACCCCTCTCCTGTACCTCCTGCCACTGTCATACCCTCCATACCCCTCTCCTGTACCTTCGGATCACTGTCATACCCTCCATACCCCTCTCCTGTACATACTGCCACTGTCATACCCTCCACACCCCTCTCCTGTACATACTGCCACTGTCATACCCTCCACACCCCTCTCCTGTACCTACTGCCACTGTCATACCCTCCACACCCCTCTCCTGTACCTACTGATCACTGTTATACCCTCCACACCCCTCTCCTGTACATACTGCCACTGTCATACCCTCCACACCCTTCTCCTGTACCTACTGATCACTGTCATACCCTCCCACCCCTCTCCTGTACCTACTGCTATTGCAATACTGCCCACTGCCTGCAGTGTTCCTCGAAAACCTTGAGTTTAATGTCCATGTTTGTGTTTTTTTTTATACTGTTGTTTTTCTTTAACCAAGATAATAAAAAGACATTCTCTACCTATAATGGCTTGCTGAATGCACAAAAAAAGGTGTCCATAGAATTTTTTTTAAAATGTTGACAATGTATATTATGGAATTTTCTTTCCTTCAAACACAAGATGAAGGAAAGAAAATCAACAAAGAGTTATTTGGGAAGTCCCTCCCACTATTCTATTGTATTTTGACAGCAGGAGGTTTCACAATACAATAATTACTGGCAGCCAGCTAAAGCCAGTGGCAGTGACTGTACAAAAAAATAAAATAAAAATGATAGATCGACTTCAGTACAACCAGTCTGCCCATAGATGGATGGTTCCTGCTGAAGTGTCTGAATTTTGATCCGTGTAAGGCCAGCTTTGGTGTACGCCTGTGATTCACAAGAGAAGGATGACCAAAAAATGCTTTGGCCATACTTCTCTTTTAAACCGCTCATATTTTTCAGCACTTGAGCTGATTTAATCATTTACTGAGTATGCTGCTTCTTTATCTTTTAATCCTTGCCTATGTTCCAGTTTAAGCTAGTGCCATGACCACTGTTCCAGGTTTTCTGTTTCAGGGTGGCTTCTTCCTTTTGTCCTTCCTATGGAGTCTCTCTTGCATGCAGGGACTAGAGTTGTGTCTTTACACCGTGTGCATCAATAGACACACAAAGCCCCATAACCTGGAATAGTATGGAATAGCAAAGCATTCCCCAGCTCCTCCCCACTCCATTCTTCAAGGTAACAAGCTAACTGGAGACTGCACTTTCCACTGTTAACTCTTACCTGTGAAAAACGGACATTCAGGGAAGCAGCACTGAGAGAGCAGGAACCAGCAGCATTGAAAGTTGTAAACTGCAAGTGCTGGGGTAAGAATTATCCCAAATAGTTTACTGGGGAATGTTTATTTTATTGTTCTCCCTTACAGTGGGTCTAAGCCAGCGATGCAAGGGTTAACTGCTTGTTTAGGTCTAGGAGACCAGGAAAAGTAGATTTAAAGTGTTACTAAACCCACAACAGTGAAATCAGTCTGTATATGCAGTAAAGCATGCTTGTTATACACACTGTGGAACCTAAGGGGTTAATCCTCTGTATTGTGTAAAAACGCTGTTTGATCCTGTTTTCTCTGATCCTCCCCTTCTTCCAGTGTCTCCCTCTTATCTCCTGATAACACATATTGTGTGGAGTCACTCTGCACATGCTCAGATTGGTTTGTATTGCTTGGAAGAGTGCATGTGATCAGCACAGGGCCAATCAGCACTGTCCAGAAAGCAGAATGAAAACTTCTCCTACAAGCCTGCTCTGCTGGACACTGATAGAAGTCACAAGACTGCTATATTCTGCTGATAAGAAAGGGTATTTAGCAGTTTATATTTACTAAAATAGTCGCATTTCCATGTTGTGTGTACTGTGGGAGACCAGATATACTGAATGCAGGGTCCTGGATTTAGTCAGTGGTGTATTTTGGTTTTGTGCTGCCCTAGGCAAGACAAAAATTGGGCACCCCCTATCTAAATTCGTCCCTCCCCTTCCTGTTTAAGATCCACCCCTTCATCAGTAAACGCCTCCCTTCCTCTTTAGGCTCCACCTCTTCAAATTAGAGCTCCACCTCTTATTTTATTCCATTATCGGTGTCATTTGGAGGAATTGTTCCCCATCACTGTTGTCAGTGGAAGAATAGTGCCCCATCACTGGTGTCAGAGGGAGGAATAGTGTCCCATCATTGGTGTCAATGGAAGAATAGTGCCCCATCACTGTTGTTAGTGGGAGGAATAGTGATCCATCATTGGTGTCAGTGGGAGGAATAGTGCCCCATCATTGGTGTCTGTGGGAGGAATTGTACCCCATCATTGGTGTCAGTGGGAAGAATAGTGTCCCATCACTGGTGTCAGTGGGAGGAATAGTGCCCCATCATTGGTGTCAGTGGGAGGAGTAGTGCCCCATCATTAGTGACACTAATGATGGGGCACTATTCCTCCCACACTGACACCAATGATGGGGCACTATCACTCCCACTGACACCAATGATGCTTACATTGTTGACCCCTGCTCCAGCCCGGACTCCCTCCCTCTCCCATCCAAAGCCAGCAGCACCATCTGCTCTGCCCAGATCCCGGCCGCACAGATACTTACCTTACCAATCAGCTGTCTTCCTTCCCCAGCCGCTCTCCTCCTCTTCACCGGCTCTGGTCGATCCCTCAGTTTTTTTCGATCTTCGCACTGCCGCTCGGCTCCTCGTCTCTGCCTGTGTGCTTTCCCTGAGCTACAGATCCAGCGGCCAATCACCATTGAGGAGGCGGAGCTTGGAGAGGGAGGGACAGATTGCCATAGGCTGCCCAGTGATCCTGGGGTGTGGCCAGATGAGAGGGGTTGCATGTCATCTCGCCCACATCGCGATCCAAGATCTAAGGAGATGAAGACACCAGAGCAAACAACCTCTCTACCCCTCCTCCAACAGCATCTCGTGGACCGGATCGAAGTGGGACACGGAGTCGTGGAGACAGGTAAGACACAGAAGCCCCTGTCCTAAATGTCTCTTCCGTGGGAAAAGGGGGGCGGTGCCGCCGCGCCACCCCCCTTAAAAGTGCTACCCTAGGCAAACGCCTTGTTTGTCTCGCTGCAAATACGCCCCTGGGTTTAGTAACACTTTAACTACCTGATCCCCTGCTCCTGCAGGCTCCTTTACGTGGATAGACCAGTCCTTGCAGCCTGTTCTCCTCCACGCTCTCATAATCTAAAGTCCTCTGACATCATCAAAAATGATGCAAGGTTCCTAACCCTGCATTGGACATGGGGATGCCGAGGGTCCGGCCATTGCCAGAGTGTAGAGTAGTGCACTGTCCTGGAAGAGCAGAGGCATACCCTGTGACAGACCCAACTGGGACAGGAGCTTTTGAAGGGGACTGCAGGCTAGCCACTTGCCTACTGATCATGGCCCTGGCATCTCCCAAAAACCCCCTCCCTTTTTCATGTGCATTCTGGAATGCCCGCTCGGTCTGTAATAAGCTCACCTCTGTCCATGACCATTTTGTCTCCCGCTAGCAATTACACCTGGCTTCAAGCAGCAGATTCTGCTTCTCCCGCAGCACTTTCCAATGGAGGCCTTCTCTGAACTCACTCTCCCAGACCCAGTGTCGGAAAGGAGGTGGGGTTGGTTTGCTTCTATCCCCACTCAGCACCTTTCAAGTCCTCCCTAACCCTCCCTCTCTATCCTTCTCTTCTTTCGAGACTTACTACATTCGGCTGTTTTCTCCCATTTCTCTGAGCAGTGATCTACCGGCCTCCTGGACCGGTGTCCCGCTTTCTTGATGACATCTCTGCCTAGCTACCCTACTTTCTCTCCTCTGAAATACCTATCATTTTGGAGATTTTAACATCCCCATTAATGTGAACAACCCGGCTACATCCCAATTCCTCAACCTAACCTCATCTTTTGCCTTAACACAATGCACACAGTCCTCGACTCACTCTGATGGGAATACATTAGACCTTGTTTTCGCTTATCGTTGCACTCCCTACAACCTCACAAGCACCCCCTTTCCTCTCTCTGATCACAATCTCATCACCTTAACAGAATTCTCATCTTCAAACACCTATCCCTGCAAGCAGCAAACAATTACCAGCAGAAACTATGCCAACTTAAACCCTTCTTTTTTCCACTCTGCAACTGATCGCCTCTATGACAGAATCTCTCCCCTGTCCTTCCCTGACCTGGCCACTGCTGTCTACAACAGTTCACTTTCATCCATACTATACTCACTTGCTCCTCTACCCACACGAAGTATCAGGCCCCAACCATTACAATCGTGGCAGACTGACGTCACCACAAATCTTAAGCAACATAGTCGTGCACTGGAGCAATTGTGTATAAATCTGCTTTCTTAACATACAATTCCTCCTTCCATGCTGCCAAACAAAGCCTACTTTGTCACTCTTATTAATAGATTGTAATCCAGTCCTCATGGTCTCTTCTCTACTTTTAACTCTCTACTTTCTCCACCTCCACCCAGTACCTCACTCACTGCTTACGACATTGCAGATCATTTCAAAAACAAGATTGATGCAATTCGTAGGGGCATTTCCACTGCACAGACATCCACCCCACTTAGCATACCTTATACTAAACCTCCCTCAACACTTTCCTCTTTTGACCTTGCTACTACTGAAGAGGTCATTAAAGTTTTTTGTCAGAAGCCTGTCTCACCACCTGCCCCCTGGATCCTGTCCCCTTACAACTGCTACGGTCACCCTCTTCTATCCTATGCTCCCTCACGCACATCTTCAATTTCTCCCTCTCTAATGGTGCCTTCCCCACCCCTCTAAAGCATGCACACATCACTCCCATACTTAAAAAACCCTCCCTGGACCCCACCAACCTGAACAACTTAAGACCCATCTCCCTGCTCCCGTTTACCTCTAAACTCTTAAAACGCTTAGTCTACAATCACCTGAGCTCCTATCTCACTGCCATCAACCTTCTTGATCCTTTACAGTCTGGCTTTGGCTCACTACACTCCACTGAAACTGACCTACTAAAACTCACTAATGATCTACTAACTGCTAAAACCAATGGCCACTACTCTGTATTCTTACTACTTGACCTCTCCATGGCTTTTGATACTGTTGACCATCTGCTCCTTCTCAAAAAACTCCACTCTCTTGGCCTCCCAAACTCTGCTCTCTCCTGGTTCTCCTACCAATCGCAGCGCTCCTTCAGCGTTAGCTATAACTCTGTCTCCTCCTCTCCACCTCCTCTTTCTGTAGGGGTCCTTCAAGGTTCTGTCCTTGGGCCCCTTCTCTTCTCCATCTAAACCTCCTCCCTTAGTTACTTGATAAACTCCCACGGCTTTAAGTACCATCTCTATGCTGATGACACACAAATCTATCTTTCTACTCCTCACCTCACCCCTTCAGTCTCCTCTCACATTACTAGCCTACTAAGTGACATATCGGCATGGATGTCACTCCACTTCCTCAAACTCAATCTTTCAAAAACAGAGCTCATACTATTCCCTCCAGCCCGTGCCCCCTCCCCTGACTTCTCCATCAAGATCGATAATACAACCATCAGTCCCTCCCCTCATGCCAGGGTACTAGGTGTAATCCTAGGCTCCCATCTGTCCTTTCAGCCCCAAATCCAATCACTGTCCAAATCATGTAGACTCCACCTCCGCAACATCTCCAAGATGCCCATTCTTAACCTCTGAAACTACTAAGCAACTTATACACTCCCTGGTTATCTCTCGCCTTCACTATTGTAAGTCCCTCCTCATTGGCCTACCTAATCGCAGGCCGTCCCTTCTACAGTCTATCATGAATGCTGCTGCCAGACTCTTCCACCTTACTAACCATTCCATATCTGCCATCCCTCTCTGCCAATCCCTCCACTGGCTTGCCATTGCCCAACAAATAAAATTCAAAACATTAACAATAACATATAAAGCCATTTATAACTCTGCCCCAAATTACATCACCAATCGTGTCTCCAAATATCACCCAAACCGTCCGCTTCACTCCTCCCATGACCTCCTGCTCTCTAACTCCCTTGTCTCCTCCTCCCATGCTCATCTTCAGGACTTCTCCAGAGCCTCCCCCATCCTTTGGAACTCTCTACCTCAATCTATCAGACTATTGCCTACTCTGCCCTCTTTTAGGCGATCTCTAAAAACCTATCTTTTCAGGGAAGCCTATCCTGCCTTTAGCTAATAACGGAATCTTCTATTCCTTCTACCAATCCATCCCCCACAGTTATTACCTTTTTGTACCACCAGCCCCTCCCTCTTAGATTCTAAGCTCCAAGGAAAAGTCCCTCATAACCCTCTTGTATTGAACCGTATTGTTGCTGTATTGTCTCCCTTTATTTTTTAAAGCTCTGAGCAAACTCTTGGCGTTATATAAATCCTGTATAATAATGATAATAATCTGAGGTGGCTTTATTTTTTTGGGAATTGTGTGCCTGGAGGGGACCTTTGAAGTAGTTTACTTCGGATTCAAGCCCACGTCTCCCCAAAACACACAGACTCTGAGAACTGGAAGACCAGGATACAGATTTGGGGTCTCTGTGCCCAAACCAGCATTGACTGCTTCAACCTCCCCTTCCTAGATTCAGAGACTCTAAGAAGATGTTGATATAATCAGATAAAAACAACCTGATGTTGAGGACTCTTGCTCTAATCTGTTTATTAAGGTCTTTTGTGTTTACTGTCTTTCTACCATTGTGTAACTCCTAGGTGTGCATTCCCATTATTAATGGACATAATTGAGTCACCTGTTGTTCCTGTCTGTCTGCTATTCCCCCTGGAGATGAGATTAGTATTATGTCCACTTTACCTTGTTACCAAACCATTATGTGATGTTTATCTTAATGTATAATATTTGTTTTTATTGTTCATGTGGGGACTGCCCCTTTTCCTGAAGTGTACTAAGATCGGCATTTCTGTTCAATAAAGTAGTTCTAGTTGCACCTGAGCTAGTGCTGTCTAGTTCTTGTGTGCAATTCCCAGCTATAATACCTTGGTCTTGTGTCCCAGCGATGAGGAAGCAGTTCTCTGACGGAATTACCCAATCGGGGTGACAGGCATTCCATCACATACCCCAAAAAAGAAGTCAAAAGTGTTAAGGTGAGCTTATATAGTGATATATTATATACATATATATACACATGTATTGATATTTTCTATGTATCCAGACTTTAGGGACACCATGTACAACATCCCAAGGTGTGCTTACTGAGGTTGGTAGAGGACCTCGAGATTACATTTTTATGCCAAAAAAACATACTATTGACTTAGATATGATCTTCTCCCCTGTCCCCTTTCTGAGTGTTAAACGTTAATTAATTCCTCTCTTCCCTTTTATCAGCTTACATATAACAAAAGGGGCTCCCAATCTGGGGTCCGTGGACATGTTCTACGGTGCTTACCATTTAGGCTACTATGGTTAATCTAGGAGACTGCTCTATTGTTCTTACCATAACTATTGATATTGATGCTATTTCTCTGCAGGACAATCGTTTGAAAATTATATTCTATGTATTCATATATATTATGCATATTTGTGCACCTAAAACTCAAATAGCATTTTTAACAAAAATAAAAAAAATTAGATTTGTAAAGTAGGATTATTATATATTCTAAAATTCAGAAAACTTTGTCTCACTGAGCCAAGTACTGATTTTTTTTTTTTTTTACACCACCTGCATTTGAATTAAACTGATACTGGGTGAACTGTTTTATAGGACAAGAAAGAAAGCAATAGCTGCCTTGCAAAAAAATTTAAAACTAAATGCATCGGGAATGGAATTTATCCAAGGAGAGTGGTAACAATCAAATGGCCTCAGACACATTATTCTTTTTTTGATTTTACAATGAATATGTGCACTGAATTATTATGTAATTCCACTATTTATCCCGCCAAGTGTAGTAAACATGAACTAGACATAAGATGCAGAAACATGAAAGGGCACCAAAGAAAGCTAAATGTGCTATAAGCAACACATCTTTGTATGCAGAACAAACATTATCTGGAAAACAAATTAAATCAGAATAGTGCAGTGGAAACAAATGAACCTTTAACAGGCACAGTAGCAGCAGCTACTATCTGAAAAAAAGGAAACACCAGCTGACATTCTGTAGATTGAAGTGTATGCACATCCTTCTTGACTTAACATGTTTGTTTTAGCAGTATTTCATATTCTTGATAGGAGTATGTTGTACTATGCACTTGTATTAATCACTTCTTGCCCAGCCTATTGCAAAGTGATGGGACTTTTGTCGTTCTGGGTGGACATCATATCAAGTCCTCCCAGAACGCGGCTTGTGTTTGGCCATGCTGTGGGCGTGATCTGCCACCGGCTGTGTCCATGTGACACAGCTGATGACAGATCACTGTACCGGCCCGCTGCCGGTACCATGTGATTACTGTGGCCAATCACAGCAACAATTCATGCCATTCATTGTGTACAATTGTGTTGCTAGCTGTGATTGGTCCCAGTGGTCACATGGTACAAACATGGTCAATCACAGCCCATTTGTACCATGTGACTAGCTGTGGCCAATCACAGCTAATCACAATACACACTGAATGAATCTATTTCATTCAGTAAAATGCTTGCTTATAGTGTAGAAAAAAAAATCATGATCACTTCCCCAAAGTAGTACAATGTTACTATGGAAACATTATATTGCTCTGGTCACAGTGTGTTAGAAAACTGAAAAAGAGGTTTTAAAAAAGTCTTTTTTTTCATACTGTCACCAGTCAGTGTCCCTAATCACCATCACAGCAGTTATATGATGATGCTGTACTGCGCTAATGACAGCATATAAAAACAAAATTGTGAACATATTTATTTTAAATTTAATTTAAAATTTCTTCATTTTCCAAAAAATTACAACAAAAAAAATTATAACTTTAAAAAAACTTGCCATGCCTCTTACTAAATGTCTCTTACCTTGGACTGTCTGCTGTCCAAAAAGGGGTAATTTGGGGGATATCTGTACTGTCCTGACATTTTTGGACCTCAAGAAATGAGAGGGGGGAGGAAGAAGTTCTTCCTTAGTGTCAAACCTAGGTGTATTTTGTGTTTCTCCAGCATCTATGTTGGGAAGAAAAGGATCCTTGACAGGTGTTTTTTTTTTTTGTTTTTTTTTTTAATAATGGGTTTGATCCATCACACACTAAGAGCACTAATTTCTGCATCTGTATGCCTGAAAAAAAAAATCTGCAAATCATTGAAAATGAGTTACCCACCTCTTTCTATGCTGCAAGGGAGAGGAATATGAGCAAGAAGACTTTTGAACTTGCACTCTTTGTGAAATTATTAAATCCAGCAACAGTTAAATCCTTAGATCACTATTTAATATGAGGGTGCATTGCTAGCTTTGTCAGTACAATTCAACATATTAGAAACAGGAAAGATTATCAAATGACAATAAGCTTTAAATACATTATTAATAGATAAAAGTTATAAATCTGAGCTCTTTTACATCTAAAATCCTGGATAAAATGCCCTAGGCCTGTAACTAGTTGTTAAATGACTTGACTACAGGCCCCCTTTGTTTTTTTCTGACAAAAACGCTTCAGTCAGTGCTTAATAATCTGACGTCATCGTGCACGTGGATCAGAGTGGTGTCCTCTTTGTTTTACGCTTGCCTGTTTTATGCTTGCTCTATGAGTATATACACTTTTCAATACATTTTTTAACCTTATGACATTTACGGTATTTCGCCATGTGGAGTTTTCTTTCTTCTTGATGTGACCATAATACTTGATCCGGGGCAGTGGAGATGGAATGGCGATGAGTACTATTGGGATTGGCCACTAGATCTTTACCCATTTGGGTCCAGCTCTTTAGACTTCTTGTAGCTAATAGGTTTTATAATCTGGTAAGAGGCATGCTGTTTGTGGTGGTGGAGAAACAAAAATACAAGCAAGATTTTCACAGTTTTTGCTAGTTGGATTTCTGGAATTGAATCTTTGACTAATGAACTTTTTTGCACTGAACACATTTTATTGTGTGTTATATAAATGTATCTCACAAGTATAAGCAGTGATTAATTTATATGTCTGATTTATATGGATCATTGAGGGTTTATTTCTCACCTTTATGACTGATTTACACACATGATTTATATGATTGAGATTTTAAAGGGACAGTGCATCACATTTGTGTTTTTATTTAATATGGGGGAGGTACCCTGCCATGGAAACCCCCTCTGGCACAGCACTTTGTACTCATGGTAATAAGAGCCTCTGTCCCACATTCCTGGGGGTCTGCAGTATGGGTTGTGATTATCACAATCTGGAAGCCTCCTTTAAAATCAGGGGACCACCAGATAACTGAATAAGTACCCCTGGTTATTCATTCATAAAGATAGACTTTATTGGGAATAGAATTTATGTGGGGGAATTACCCTATTTTTTTATTTTTTTTTTTACATTGGGTACTCCTTAAAATCCATTCCAGACCTTCATCAAGGGTAAGGGTCCGATATGGATATTTAGGGCGGTGCACCCCACCTTACAATCCATACCAGACCCTCATCTAGGATAAGCGTATGGTATAGATGTGGATCCTGGGGCACTTTGTTTATAAATAGAACAAAGTAGCTGGGGAATGTCCTTTGGCTGCAATGTATGCATAATCTGTGTTTATTAGATATTTAAGAACTAAAGTTTTTCAACAAAAAAGTAAAAAAATATAAGACATGGTGACATGTGATACAATAAAAAAACCAGTGTTAGCTGAGAAAATCAGGGAATCAAAGAAAAGAGAAGAGATGAGAGATAAGAAAAAAGAATGCAAGTGTATAATCCAAACGCACACATTCCTGTGTTAAAAATGGCTGAGTGTATACGTAGGTACTGCAGTGACCGTCGTCTGGAACCGAACAAAATCAGCAAGGAAAAAAGAAAGCGTGTTCCCCTCTGGGCCATTGTAGTATTTCAGAGACAGATTATGAATATAGGTTTGAATTATAAATAAGTATAGAATGTGTCAGAGGTCTGAAAGTAGTCCAACTGGAACCTAGACACTAAAAATGGTTCTGAATCCATGGATTTATTCTCATTTATCTCACATACCCATTCTGTCATAGAGGGAATATCAGTTTTCAATTTCAATATTGTATATTTTGGTTTTAACAAGTAATAAACAAGCAGGAGGCTAGTAATGACATTTGCAATGAGGATAGGCTTACGTATAAGCAAAGACGAGAATACAGAGACATTGAAAGTCAGTCAAGACAGAAATAATTCCACACATATTAGTAGGCTCAAATGGTAGAGGGCCAAGAGGGACCTCCCCATGGCAGTTGGGTGTCCCCCGGGTCCCTCAACCCCATTCACCGTCTGCAGCTCATGTAGATGCAGGAAGGTAAGAGAGTTGAATATAAATATAACAGAGGCGAGGCTAGAAGGTAATGCGACAAAGAAGAAAAATTGAACACCGGTAAACCAGGGGTGAAGGAAGGAGCAGAGAAAGGAAACAGTTGGCCCAAGGGTCAGATATCAAGACAGAGAAGAAAGACAAGGACTCAGGAACAACGGGACCGTCTGTCAGAGCAAGCCCAAACTATTTTGAGGAAGAGTGGGAATGGCATATGTCAGCCATGGCTCCCAGATTTTGAGAAACTTAGCCTGAGAGTTGTTGTGGATACTAGGCATCTGCTGATTGAGCATCAAGGTAGTCATGCAATCTCTCACCCCCTGAAAGGGGACAGATGTTTTTTTCCAGGCTTGGGCTATTGTTCTGGAAGCTGACAAAAAAGGTAAGAGGCAATCCTCCGCTGATGAGCATACAAACCCAGTATGGGGCAGTGTAATAAAGCAAACTTGGCCTCTCTGCATATGGGCAAATGAAAAAGAGTAAAAAGGAGGCCAAATACTCAGGACCAGAACCCAATTACTTTAGGGTATGTCCACAATGTATGCAAAACATCACCTCGCTGACCACAACCTCGAAAGGAAATATCAGTTTTTCGCCAGTACCTTGCTATAACGCTTCAAGCGGCAATGTACATGTGTTGTGGCAAATCCTTTCAGATCCAGGTAGGTTTGATAAGAGGGTGATGTGTTACATAGTTACATAGTCACTCTGGCTGAAAAAAGACAAAACTCCATTCAGTTCAACCATTAAAAAAAAAAAGTTATAATCCTATACCCACAGTTGATCCAGAGGAAGGCAAAAAAAACCTAGCAAAGCATGATTCAATTTGTTCCTGCTGGGAAAAAAATTCCTTCCTGATCACCTGAGAGGCAATCAGATATTCCCTGGATCGGCTTTACCTAAAAATATTAGTATCCAGTTATATTTTGTGTATCTAGGAAAGAATCCAGGCCTTTTTTAAAGCAACCCTGCTGGCCAGAACTAACTCTTGAGGGAGTCTATTCCAACATTTTCACAGCTCTCACTGTGAAGAGACCTTCCCGTGTTTGGAGATTACATTTGTTTTCCTCCAGATGTAAAGAGTGCCCCCTTGTCCTCTGTGATGTGTGTGTTGGACTAAGGAGACTGTCCATAATTTTGTTTTAAATATAGAAGATTTGAGTTCATAGGGAGTTATATTGGGGTATTTGTCCTGGATATGGGAGCTAGTGCCCACAGCTGACAAGCACCACCAGCATTTAGCTGCAATTCAAGTGTTTTTTTTTATTTTGTAAATGTCACTTTTGCTTTAGAACATAGTGTAGGTGGACCACTTCACATACAAGTTTACTGCATCCCCCAAGCACATCATTTAAAGTAATTATGTATTTTTAATTATGTCCTCTAAGTTCTTGAAAAGATTTGCTCTACGCTGAGTTTGTTTTGCTTTTTGTCTTGATACATGCCTCCCATGGCAGTGCAAAGCTATCCATGCCCTAATCTTCAAAAAGCTTTCAAACTGGCCCTGAAAAATTTTTTTTTTTCAATTGTTTGTCAAATGTCCAATGAACCAGCCATTGCTTGGTTAGCTCATTAGTTAACACTGCAGCTTAGCACAGGGTGTAATTAGGATTACAAAAACTATCATGATTTGCATCTTTAACCATAAGGGAGCTCTAATGACTGGAAAAGTAAAGTAGCAGCAAAGTCTCTCCTGAAATACCAGAAGCTCAGCCATTGATATGGGTGAAGAAAAGGGGAGTGTAGGATTGCAATCTGTCCTGTTTTGGGCTGGACAGTCCAGTTTTGACAGCCATTGTCTGGCCCATTGAAACTGATGTGCATTGATGTCTGTTTTGTTAGATTGATTTTATGGTGCCTGGACACTGCTGTGCTAGTGTTTACAATCTTCTGCTACCCTGAAATCTCCCCATAGAAGTGAGATTGCTAGATATGAGAGAGTATCAGTTCCTAAGCAGCACAGGACTTGTGAAAGCAGTGAATGCTAACTTTCAATCAGAAGATAGCAAATGGAGAACATACCCCATCATATTAGTAAAGGAGAGCCGTTCGCCCTTGGCTTGGTGTTCATTGGCGTGTTAGCAAAAAAGCATACACACTTATGCTGGTCATGCACTTGGCAGTTTTTTTGTTTTCACCCCCCCCCCCCCCAATTTGAGTAAACAACCAACACAAATTTCTTTAGAAAATGTATTTGGATACTATTTACTGCAAACGAAAAATAGCATTTCAAGCATTTGAGAACAGCTTTGAGAAACCGGTGCTTAGAGAACTATGAAGGCTGCTATTGCTGACATCCTTCTGAAAATGCTGGTTACCTGGCTGTCTAATTATGGATTTAAGGAGGCCATTCACAGTTAGAAGTTTGGCCAAGTCCTGCAGAACCCCTCCACTCAACAAATAAATCTATCGATTGACTTTTGTCAAAGTTGTCAAAAAACAATTGCAGGCACCTTCCTAAAGTGGTGGTTGCTGAACACAATAATCAACAGTCGGGATTCCTCTATCCATGCTGGTCAGCTTTAGAATGCCATGCTGATGGTGGGGACTGTTGTCAGAATACAATAACTAATAGTGGGATTCATTCCCCACATCAAAAGTGTGGATGGGGAAATCGGGTTATTTTATTTTTGTTCAACCTGTTGATTGAACAAAAAATGATTAACGTACGGGCTGCTTTAGAGACTGCAGAAATGATACGAAAGATGGTCAGAGGCTGTGCAAATGGTGCACAAGATGGTCCTAGAATGTAGATATGATACAAGAGGTGGTCAGAAACTGCAGATATGTTACAAGAGATTGTCAGAGACTGCAGACATAATACAAGATATGGTCAGAGACTGTGGACATGATACGGGAGATGGTCACAGACTGCAGACATATTACAAGAGATGGTCAGGACTGCAGACATAATACAGGAGATGGTCAGAGACTGCAGACATGATATAAGAGATGCACAGAGACTGCAGACATGATACACGAGAGGGTCAGAGACTGTAGACATGATACACGAGAGGGTCAGAGACTGCAGACATGATACAAAAGATGGTTAGAGACTGCAGACATGATACAAAAGATGGTTAGAGACTGCACACATGATACAAGAGATGGTCAAAGTCTGCAGGCATTATACAAGAGATAGTCAGAGACTGCAGGCATAATACAAAGGATGGTCAGAGACTGCAGACGTAATACAAGGGATGGTCAGAGACTGCAAACATGATACAAGAGATGGTCAGAGACTGCAGCCGTAATACAATGGTTAGCCAGAGACTGCAGACATCATACAAGAGATGGTCAGAGACTGCAGACATGATACACGAGAGGGCCAGAGACTGCAGACATGATACACGAGAGGGCCAAAGACTGCAGACATGATACAAAAGATGGTTAGAGACTGCACACGACACAAGAGATGGTCAAAGTCTGCAGGCATTATAGAAGAGATGGTCAGAGACTGCAGATGCGGTACAAGAGATGGTCAAAGACTGAACACAGGACTCAAGAACTGGTCAGAGACTGCAGACATGATCCAAAAGATGGTTAGAAATCGTAGAAATGCTGCAGGAGACTGAGACTGTGAACATGCTATAGGAGTTTTTTGCAGACCAGGGACATGTTCAGGAAACAGTCGTAGACTGGAGATATACTACACATGACTGTTAGAAATCACAGTTATAACAAGGCAATAGAGAAATACAGATTAGTGTCTGATTTTGTCCCTAGGGCCACACAAATAGAGCATAAAGTTAATCATTAGGTTAAGCTAAGATTATCATTTTCAATTCAACTTCATTCTATCCACTTATTTGTTCTGCCATAAAAAGGCAGGACCTATGAATGGAGGGGGTAGACCTAATAATCATCCACCTGTCCTCCATTCATATATCACCTTCCATTCATAGACACTGTAGTACAGCTTTTATGAATGGCAGAGCTGGACAGAGGCTTGGAACACACGTCGGCCATCTTTGATCTAAACTACACAGGCAATTCATGCTGGTGCCAACTTCTTATTCAGTTTGTTACTATTCGTACTCTTGGCATATTAAATACTACACTTAGATCGTTATTATTGTGGTGATTCTTTACGAGTATTATGGCATAGAAAGCCAGGATTATTTATCTGAATCCCTTCAACTATCATCTAGGGAATTTATTGGAAACTATACATCAGTCCCTCTGGCTATCCAACCTGGAAGTGTGGGTGTTGGTGATCATATGGAGAGGAACGTTCAGAGATTTATATTACACAATGCGACATATGACCACTGTAATGGAGGTCATATAGGTCTGGTGAGTGATCCATTCGTTTGTCTTTGCACTGAGGTGTGGACACATGGATTTCTATGTCACCAAATTTTGAAGTCTAAGAAGGACTGTCACAATTTGAATTCATCCATCACTTGGTGAAAACATAAGAACGTTTTACAAAATTAGGAATATCCAGTCACTTTATGTCTTTATTCATATGTTTGGTATATGAATTGTTTGACATTTATTTATTTGTATTTATTCACAAAACTTATTATATGGGAAGTATAAGGTGCATATTTACACTTTATGCTATATATTCCATTTCAGCACAGCGCCTACCTATTCATCACTAATTCACTTGCAAGTGTTGCATTCACTTTTTAGAGGCAGCTGGTAACACCTCCTAGGGGGTTCATATATTAACACATATCAATTGGCACCACAATAATTCATCTCTGTTTAATTTTCTTGTCTAACCCAGCAGTAAGAGCAGCCTTCAGGCAATTAGCGGGAGCCGGAGTCAGGGGAGGCAGAGCTGGCAGTCCTAGCTGACTGCTTGTCTCTTCTCAGCATGACATTGTGGATCATGGCTGCACCATGCTGGATAGGAGGGTGGCATGCAGAAGAACTGATCTTCTCCATTATTACTTCTGGCTACTGCTGGACTTTCAGTGGCTGCAGGAGCCAAGAGAAGAATGGAGGTGATTGTTTCTTCCATATGTGGGCCCCCTGCAGCATAGGGCCGAGTCGCAATTGCAACCCCTGTGACCCTTATAGTTACGCCACTGTCACTACTGATTGTCTTCATGTCTCTAACACCAAGACGAGTGCCACATTGTGATCATCCTCAAAGGCCCCTGCAACTGGAATTTGCTGTAACATTAATCTGGAGGTATCTCTATTAATTACTATACAGCAGGTAAAATAAGTTTTGAATACGTCATAAGCTTTCTAGTAAATATGTTCCTAAAGGTGCTGTTGACATGAAATGTTCACCACATGTCAGTAACAACCCATGCAATCCATACATCCAAAAAACTAAAACAAATAAGTTCAGAAATTAAGTTATGTGTAATAAAATGGAATAACACAGGGAAAAAGTATTGAACACAGGAAGAAAGGGAGGTGCAAAAAAGGCAAGGAAAGCCAAGACACCAGCTGAAATCTATCAGTAATTAGAAAGCAACCCTGCCCCTTGTCAGTGTAAATTAATATCAGCTGGTTCAGTCTTAACTGATGGCTTATAAAAAGGTGTCTCATTACCAAGGTGTCACACAAGAAACATCTCATGATGAGTGAAACCAAAGAGCTCTCTCAAGACCTTTGAAATCTTATTGTTGCAAGGCATACTGATTGCATTGGTTACAGAAGGATTTCTAAACTTCTGAATGTTCCAGTGAGCACTGTTGGGGCCATAATTTGGAAGTAGAAAGAACATCATTTTACCAGGTGCTCCTTGCAAAATTTCTGACAGAGTAGTGAAAAGAATTATCAGAACAGTTGTCCAAGAACCAAGAACCACTTGTGGAGCGCTTCAGAAAGGCTTGGAATTAGCAGGTACAATTGTTTCAAAGAAAACATTAAGTAATGCACTCAACCGCCATGGTCTGTATGCATGCTCACCATGCAAGAATCCATTGTTGAAAAAAAAGCATGTTGAAGTTCATTTAAAGTTTGCTGCACAACATTTACACAAGCCTGTGAAATACTGGGAGAATATGGTCTGGTCAGATAAGATCAAAATCAAACTTTTGGATGCCATAATACACACCATGTTTAGAGGTCAAATGACACTGCACATCACCCAAAAACACCATACCAACAGAGAGGTTTGGAAGTGAGAAAATCATGGTGCGGAGCTGTTTTTCAACATATGGTACTGGCAGGGCCGGTGCTTCCACTAGGCAAACTAGGCTGCCACCCAGGGTGCACTAGCCCCTAGGGGCGCAGCGCAAACTGGCACTCTATCTGTGTGAGATGCCGCCACATCATGAATGAACCTCCTGCTGAGGGGAGGAGTGACAGAGGGGAGGAAGAAAGGATAGAGGAAGATACCGGGTGTCTTGGCCCAGTGTAGCAACTGAGCTGCTGCTCCTTCCAGTGTTCCTCTCAGACTCCATCCCTTACTGCAAGCCGGCTGGCAGCTGCTGATAATTGTGGCGTTCCTTCTCTTCCCATTCATCAGTGAAGGTGGATCTGTGCCTGTGGAGGAAGGTATGACTGAAGGTAATGTCTGACTCTGATGTCTTGTGTCTGTGTGAGTGTGACCCGGCCGGCCATCCATCACATGTGCAATGTGTCAGTGACTGATGACATCATCACAATCCCAAGGTCTGCTCTTCTAGTGCCTGCTGGGCCTGCTGATCTGTGTGTGTGGGCTGGGCTGCCTGCTGTCACTGCATTTTATCTCTCCCCATTGCCTGGGGAATTTCAGCCTGGGATCTGTCAGATAGTGAGTCCATCATCCTCCACTTACTGCAACTGTGACTCTGCCACTGCCAGTCACAGATACAGTCCGTCTGTGACACTGGTTTTGTCCTTAATATTGGTTCTGGTGACATCTTATGGCACCTATTTTTGCAAATTAAAAGAAAATTAATAGTTTCATGTTTTGTCGACTTAATATTTTCTATTGTAAATTTTTTCTTTTTTTGGGGGGGGTTATCTGGTCTTACCTAGGGCTCAAGATAGTCAAGCACCAGCCCTGGGTACTGCCAAACTTCATATCATTGAAGGAAGGATAAATGGAAAAATGTACCAAGACATTCTTGATAAAAATATGCTGTCATCTCCCAGGATGATGAAGATGAAACGAGGGTGGACATTTCAGCAAGACGATGATCCCAAACACAAAGCCAAAGAAACTCTCACTTGGTTTCAAAGAAAGAAAGTAAAGCTGCTAGAATGGCCCAACCAATCTACTGAATTGAATCCAATAAAAAATCTATGGTAAGAACTAAAGAACAGAGTTCATAGAAGATGCCCATGGAACCTTCAAGATTTGAAGACTGTGTGGAAGAATGGGCCAAAATCACACTGTCATTACCAACAAAGGATTTTGTAGGAAGTATTAAATAAATTTCAGTTAACGTGTTCAGTACTTTTTCCCTGTGTCTTTCCATTTTGTTACACATAACTTAACGTCTGAACTTGGTTGTTTTGGTTTCTTTGTATGTATGGATTGCATGGGTTGTTACCAATGTGGTAAAAATTTCACGTCAATAGCACCTTTAGAAACATATTTACCTAGAAAAATGGTGACATGTTCAATACTTATTTTACTCGCTGTAAATTCTGTGGTATATGTACACAATTTAACTGGGACTCTTGTTTGGCTCCTTGCTTATAAAACCTGTACATTGGATGTATGTACTGTTATCAAACTCTTCTTATATAAAGCTTGTATTATTTCCATACTAGTCTGCATCTACAGTGCCTTGAAAAAGTATTCATACCCCTTGAAATTTTCCACATTTTTTTTTCATGTTAAAACCAAAAACGTAAATGTATTTTATTGGGATTTTATGTGATAGACCAACACAAAGTGGTTCACAATTATGAAGTTGAAGAAAAATGATAAATGGTTTTCAACATTTTTTACAAATGAATATCTGAAAAGTGCGTAATGCATTTGTATTCAGCCCCCTTTACTCTGATACCCCTAACTAAAATCTAATGGAACTAATTGACTTCAGAAGTTACATAATTAGTAAATAGAGTCCACCTGTGTGTAATTTAATCTCAGTATAAATACAGCTGTTCTGTGAAGCCCTTAGAGGTTTGTTAGAGAACTGCAAACCTACCAAGACATGGCCATAAACCTAAACTGACAGGTCAGGCATTAATCAGAGAAGCAGCCAAGAGGCCCATGGTAACTCTGGAGGAGCTGCAGCCTTGATAAATGATTTTGGCCTGTCAGCATATGTCTGCTGTACATTATTGTGTCTTATATGGTGTATAATGTATATCTGTCATCACAGAAATATACTGTAAAATCTCCTTCTGAAAATGTTAGTTCACTGGCTTCATTACTTTAAGTTACTAGTATGAAACAAGCATACAGTTTAGGAAAGTTGTGGAAAAGTCAAACATCATGAATTCACCCTTTTTTTTTTTGTTAAGTTAAAGGGTGTGGGTATTTGTTTTTGTGGGAGGGGGGGGGGGGTTACTTCAAGTAGTAAGGTTTATTGAATTTAGTGCACATTATAATTTTGTTGTATTTGTTATTTTGTTTTTTCAAATTCTGTTTTACGATGTTTAAAATTAAGTTGGTACAAAACAAAACCTTTTGAGCATACCTAGGCTTAAAAAACAACTTAAAAAAAAAAACAGAACAGTGGAATGGCAATCCGTGCCTATTTGGCACACTATACATTGGTCACAGCTGATGCATCCATAACTGGAGCAATAGAAAAAGACTTCCAACAGCATACTAGTGTTTCTTGTAACAGTAGAAGAAAGTGTGTCACATTACAATCTACTAGGAAGAATTGTTTGTGTATTTAATCACTATTTGTGACCTGTTGCTTTAATTATTTTTCTTTTGCTGCCTTTCACTGTACATTTTCTCTTTTGGAAGCTGATAAGAGGCCATGTTGGCTCAAGTATAGACTCTGGGTAAGTAAAAAGGGCTTCTCTAAATTTCAGGAGCTACTTAAAGCTTGTGTAAAGTTTGTGTATTTGATCACTATTTGTGGGAATATTGACTGAAGATTTTCCCTTCTTATCTAAGCCTTGATAAATAACTTTGCCCATGTAAATCTGTCATGATAGAAATATATTGACTGCCATTGCTGATCTCCTTCTGAAAATGCTAGTTCTCTGGCATCAGTACTTGATGTCGCTAATATGGAACAAGCATACAGTTTAGGAGAGTTGTGGAAAAGTCAATCAACTAATCTACACTTTTTTAGTTAAAGAGTGTGGGTTTGCTATTGTTTTTTTTGTGGGGAAGGGTACATTTGATAAAGATTATTTCATTTAGTGCTCTTTATAATTTTGTTGTGTTCCTCGTTTTTTGTATATTTGGTCACTATTTGTTTTCTGTTGCTTTAGATTCTTTCACTGTATTATATTTTTTCAGCAGCTGATGCAAGGCCATTTTTTAGGAGCTATTTAAAGACAATCGCACCCTTAAAAACTACCCAAATACATTAATTTCACCTTCATAATTTGCCCCAGAGCATTTCAGCAAAATGGCAATATTTTCACCAAGTTGCCCTGGCTTCAGTTTGAGCAGGATTTAGCGAACTTCATAATACTGCAGATGCCAGAAGACCACTGAAACTGATGATAGAAAATCTGTCAAGTCAGAATTGACCCTTTTCTGGGCTAATAAGTAGGGGGTTTTCAAAAAATAGCTTGGGGAAGGAAGAATTGGGGGGGGGGGGATTTCTGTTCAGCCAGGAGCAGTGATTTTTAAATGTCTAGAGTTTAGATGTATAAAGTAAAATATTAAACATGCCTAAAAATTTTGAATTTCTTTGAAATCTCATGAAAGCAAGAAGTGTTTTAAAATACAGGCAAATTACATTTCCCTCTTGCTAGGCATAGGGTCTGATGTGTATGTTGGTGGACCTTAGGAGGAATCTGCATGTTATGCATAGACCATGAGTCTGTTTTTTGTTTTTTTAGAAAAGCTCTATTGGGTTTTACAAGGAAAAAACAGTGCACGTAATACATGTATGGGCTTGTACACCCAGCTAGAGATGTAAAAGCAAAAGCTTCTCAGCAATAGAAACCAAGACAATTTACCAGTCAGAATGCTATAGCAATGTCCCCCATAAGGGCCACTGAATGATGCTTGTCCTCTGGAACTGCCCTGACCTTGGAAACACCTCAACCCTTCTGACACTCTAGGTTCAGTCATGGAGTTCACAAACAATACTTAGTAACCTCACCACAAATAATATCCAACATAAATAAAGGCAGTCAACACCATTGTATTGAATACTTTAAAGTAGATCAGATGTATAGTGGAAACCAGGCTCAGACTTGGATAAAAATAGGCCAGGGCATATTGGACTGATTCGCTCCAAACCAAGGGACCCTTTCCTCACAGCCCGGAGATGGAAAGCCAGGGCCCAGTCGCAAGAGCCGCATTTGTGACTCTGGTAGTTCTGCCACTAGTGTCAGTAGGTTATTATTTTTATTTAATTTTTTACAATTTTATTATTTTGTAAAAATGTTTTTGAAAGAAAGAATGAGAGAGAGAAGGAAAGAGAGAAAGGAAGAGAATAAGAGAAGGAGGAAAAGAAGGAAGGAGGGAAAGAAGGAAGGAGGGAAATAAGGAGGAAAAGAAAGAGGGAAAGAAGGAAGAAGGGAAAGAAAGAAGAGGGGAAAGAAAAAAGAAGGTAAAGAAGGAAGGAGGGAAAGAAGGACAGAATGAAAGAGGGAAAGGAAAAAGGAGGGAAATAAGGGAAGAGGGAAAGAAGGAAGGAGGGAAAGAGGGAAAAAAGAAGCAAGGAAAAAAAGAAGAAGGGAAAGAAAGAGGGAAATAAGGAAGGAGGGAAAGAAGAAGGGAAAGAAAGAAGGGGGGAAACAAGAGACAGAGAGAGAGAAAAAGAAAGAAAGAAAGAAAGAAGGAAAGAAAGAAGGAAAGAAAGAAGGAAAGAAAGAGTAATAAAGAAAATAAGAAAAAGGGGGGGGGAGAGAAGACAGAAGGCTGGCTGGCAGTATGGACAGGGCAGACACAGGAGGAGAGGGCAGGAGGAGAAGGGGCAAAACCAGCTTTCTCTCTCCTCTTCCATCTGTGATGGGCGGGGAACTGTCAGCACTGGGATAGAATATGCTGACAGATCCCCCACAGCACTGCAGGAGATGATGGGGGGGGGGCGGCTGTGGGTTGAGCATACAGGAGCCCAGGGCATGCAGATAGATGGATAGGAGGGGCGGTCGGGCAGCAGATAGAGGAACCAAGAAATGCACGGTCCTGTTCCTCTATGTGCCGCCTGGCCTTCCCTCCTATATAGGCGGCCCCAGCCCATCGGGAAAATGTCAGCTGTGCCGTATGGCCAGTCCAGGCTTGGTGGAAACAATAACAATGTAGCAATACACAGTCTATTGATATTAGACTTAGGTTAAGGTAGATGACAATGAGCCACTGAGTGGAGCAGCATAGACTTTAACAGGGTTCTCCAGAGATGCAGCTCAGACCATGGGCAAAAGGCTTGCTACTTATGCAGTCAGACTCCACACAGCCATAGTTGCACACCTGGGACTGCCAAGTCTAAACTGTATATGGAGTGTGGTTGTGGAAGAAGTCATAGCTGTTCTATGCTGACGAATAGGAGAAGTACCCCCGAACCAGTTTGTGATTGATTCTGAATCTTCTGCCAGCAATAGACGGGGCACTTTAACAGTTGGGAGTATAAGCGTAGCGCTACCCTCTTGAGAGCTGCTGTTTTTTTGGTTCCCCTCTACTTCCTGCACAACCAGGCAACTTGCATTTTTCACTTGCATTCAAAAACAAGAAACAGTCCATGGGGTAATTTTTTTTTTATTAAGGAATTTAACTTAGAGTGAAAGGGTTATGGGATGCTCAATTTGATTGTAGAATAACGATTTGACGACAACTTCCTTCTCTATAAAATGTTACAACAATGGCAGATGAATGACTGTGGTCTAGCCAGAACCCTGATAGTCTTTTTAGCAAAGTACAGCAACTCTCAAGAGCTCTGAGTCCACCTGAATAGATTTTAGCAAAGTCTCAACTTCAAGGAGCTCTAAGTCTCCTAATTGTTCATAATACCTGACCACCTGGCTACGGTATCTGATCTGAGACAGAGGGATCAACTACATACACCAGGGGGCTCTAAATCAGTGATGATGATGATGATTGGGTCAAGTCTGTTTGCAGTGAATCAGGGGGAGGAATAGGATCTCCTTAGCTGAAATGGAGGTAAAGGTGTCTGCCCGCATTGTCCATGTGTGAGAAGTAGAGCAGAAGTGAGAGGGGGTAAAGGTTTCTGCTAACAATGTCCACATGTAAGAAATAGAGTAAAGACTAGGCAACTGCCCTCTCACCAATCCTGATTGAGGTTTGGACTCTGGTGCAGGAAGGGAGGATGAACAGGCTATGGAGCAGCAATAGGATAATGTGAAGAATGCACAGCTGGATGGATGGATGGAGGGAAACTACTGATGATGCTTGGTATGTATGTCTCTGTGTCTCTGACTGCTGAAAAAGACTGTGGTACTGGGTATCTGGCACTGGAGTGTCTAGTGTCACTGGACCTCTGGTTGCCTGTGCAGGAGTGTCACTGGAATTAAAGTGGGTTATAATGGGTGAAACTCAGTGGGGGAATAGACCTGCAAAATACTTGATGAGGAAGCTAAAGGAAAAGAAATCCAAAAACTTTATAGAAAAAATTAAAGACGACAAAGGACTTTCTTCTGTATTCACCTTTTCTTGGCCCACCCCTTTTTTTTGTTTTACTGGTTCTATCCTGGTTCTCTTTCCTTTGTCTTTCTCCCCATCTTGTTCTTGCTCTGTTCCTATTTATTATCTTCTCCTAAAGATAGCCAGTTGACTCCCTTTCATCCTGCTCATTCTTTTACACCTACCCCCTTCCCCTCAGTTCCCGACCTTTCTCCCATATCTGACCTTTCTCCCGTATCCGGCTGAGCCTACTCATTTTGTTGTTTATTTTTTGTCTCGCTGCATCATTGCCCTTGTGGTTACGGTCAGTGACTATGTACTGTGTCTATTGTCACATAACACCTTGATGTAACCTTGATGTACAAACAAAAAATAAGGAATGTGCTGTATATCACTTAATTAGTGCAAAAAAAGTCCATGTATAAATATCAAAAAGTCTATAAATTTGGTGCAAAAGTATATATATGTGTATACGTGCTCATAATCCACCACCAGAAGAAATAGACTCACCAGAGTCAAATGCTGATTAATTAAAACCAGCAAAAGAGCTGTTGCTCTGGGAGCGATGGTAATAAAATAAATCCAGCTATTCAAACTTGGGAGCAATACTCTGCAGCAGCAGCATCAAGCCAGCATCCAGGAACCTTTTAATTACTCGTCTCCTCCATTCATGATCATGGAACCACACTCGGGGATAAAGAAAAGGAATGATGGTGCAGCTTGTTTTAAAATCATCACATTTATTCAAAAAGGTAAGTTAAAAACTCACAAACAAGGTGTCACGCCGACACCAGCATGATCAGCAGTAAACATAAGTTTCAAATGCAGATATACAAACAAGTCCAGCTCACCGCGGAAACCTCCGCTACTACCAGGGAGCGTCCTGACATCACGAACATCCAGGCTCCACCCTACGCGTTTTGTCACAAATGACGTCCTCACAGAGCGGCTTGGATGTTGGACACCATGGTAACCATATATATACACACAACCCGCCCGCACTCTGCAATGCAGGAGATCCTTACTTAATCAGCGCAGCATCTCACGAAGTGCTGAACTAATTGTTGCAAATCGGTAACCATTACAAACATAATCTTATATAAAATGTATCAAACCTACAAAGTAATATGTAACATTTTGTTCAGCATAGTATAAACACATACCTTGATGTAACATTCTACTACAGTGTTTGTACTGCCATGGCCATGGAGCAGATCCTCTCCTTCCTGTACCCTGATTGTTTGCTCTCAATTTTTAATATCCTTGAACTAGGTCTTGGCTGATATCTTTACTGAGACATTTGTATGCTGCATCCACTTGTTTCATTTGCATTACGGAGAACCTTCTGTTAGATTCCCTCTGCTATGTTGAAAATCTTACATACAGTGAGGAACAGAAGTATTTGAACACCCTGCGATTTTGCAAGTTCTCCCACTTAGAAATCATGGAGGGGTCTGAAATTCACATTGTAGGGGCATTCCCACTCTGAAAGACAGAATTTAAAAAAAAATTCAAGAAATCACTTTGTATGATTTTTAAAGAATTTATTTGTCTTGCACTGCTGAACATAAGTATTTGAACACCTGAGAAAATCAGTGTTAATATTTGGTATAGAAGCCTTTGTTTGCAATTACAGAGGTCAAACGTTTCCTGTAGTTCTTGACCAGGTTTGCACACACTGCAACAGGAATTTTGGCCCACTCCTCCACACAGAGCTCCTCTAGATCTGTCAGGTTTCGGGGCTGTCGCTGAGCAACACAGAGTTTCAGCTCCCTCCAAAGATGTTCTATTGGATTTAGGTCTGGAGACTGGCTAGGCCACTCCAGAACCTTGATATGCTTCTTACGGAGCCACTCCTTGGTTATCCTGGCTGTGTGCTTCGGGTCGTTGTCATGTTGGAAGACCCAGCCACGACCCATCTTCAATGCTCTGACTGAGGGAAGGAAGTTGTTGCTCAAAATCTCACAATAAATGGCTCCATTCATCCTCTCCTTAATACAGTGCAGTCGTCCTGTCCCCTTCGCAGAAAAGCACCCCCAAAGCATAACGTTACCACCCCCATGCTTCACAGTAGGGATGGTGTTCTTGGGATGCAACTCATCCTTCTTTTTCCTCCAAATACAACAAGTTAAGTTTAGGCCAAAAAGTTCTACTTTGGTCTCATCTGACCACATGACTTTCTCCCATGCCTCCTCTGGATCATCCAGATGGTCATTGGCAAATTTCAGACGGGCCTGGATATGTGATGACTTGAGCATGGGAACCTTCCGTGCAATGCATGATTTGAAACCGTGACGGCGTAGTGTTCTACCGACAGTGACCTTTGAAACTGTGGTCTCAGCTCTCTTCATGTCATTGACCAGCTCCTCCCTTGTAGTTCTGGGCTGATTCCTCACCTTTATTATCATCAGTGATACCCCACGAGGTGAGATCTTGCATGGAGCCCCAGTTCGAGGGAGACTGACAGTCGTCTTTAGCCTCTTCCATTTTCTAACAATTGCTCCAACAGTTGATCTATTTTCACCAAGCTGCTTGGCAATTGCCCTGTAGCCCTTTCCAGCCTTGTGGAGGTCCACAATTTTTTCTCTGGTGTCTTTTGACAGCTTTTTGGTCTTGCCCATGGTAGTAATTGGCGTCTAACTGACTGTGGGGTGGACAGGTGTCTTTAAAGAGCTCAGACAGGTGCTACTATGTTAGATTAATGAGTGGAGTAGAGGTGGACTTTTCAAAGGCACAGTAACAGGTCTTTGAGAGACAGAATTCTTGCTGTTTCTTAGGTGTTCAAATACTTATGTTCAGCAGTGCAAGACAAATAAATTCTTTAAAAATCATACAACGTGATTTCCTGAATTTTTTTTTTAATTCTGTCTCTCAGAGTGGGAATGTACCTACAATGTGAATTTCAGAACCCTCCATGATTTCTAAGTGGGAGAACTTGCAAAATCACAGGGTGTTCAAATACTTCTGTTCCTCACTGTAAATATAAAATTAAAAAAAAGAAACAACAAAGGAGAAATGGTGTACTCCACCACTGATATTGCCGATAGGTTCCAAAAATATTGTAGCCGGCTGTACGATGTGAGCCCCAGAAACCAAAAGGAAAAGGAGGAGGAAAAGAAGAAAAACAGACAGAAATATTTAAATGAAGTGGAGTTGCCAAGATTAGCAGAAGAAAAATTAGAGGCCCTAGAGAGACCTATTACCCAGGAGGAAATCACCTTGGCCCTAAAAAATACAGCTATAGGAAAGAGCCCTGGCCCAGACAGATATACTGTGGGTTATTATAAAAAATTTAGAGATCTCCTAGTCCCTAAAATGTGTGGTTATATGAATGCAATAGGGGAGGGGCTGGAAATGAGGGAGGAGTCATTGCAGGCATATACAACGATTATACTTAAAGAAGGGAAAGATAGCACATAGTGTGCTAGTCACAGGCCCATATTCTTACTAAACATTGGCACTAAATTGTATGCTAAGGTATTGGCAACCAGACTGAAGGAGGTGATGACAGAGTGGATACACCTGGATCAGGTAGGATTCATTTATGGTAGAGAAGGTAGGGACAATGGCTTGAGATAATTATATGAGTACTAATTAACTTGTGAGCCACGGAGGTATACTGACAATTATGTGTATTAGGTCGCTGGTTTGCCCACTCTCATAACATGTGCGTTTAATATCAATCAAATCATTACCGCGCTCTAATACCATGTGCAAAGTGCTTGTGAAAAAATGAAAATAAATGTATAATTAATAGTGACTGATATAAAGAAATATAAAAAATATTAGTAAATTAAAATAGTGATACCATAATATCAAATCACTGAATGTGCAATTCTTATATAAATGTGCAAATATTACATAAATAAACCACAGAGAATTTCATAATAAAATAAATATAAAAATAAAAAACTAGATAACATATGATGTGAAAAAGATCAACAGTACTGTCCCAAGTGCAACTAAGCAGATAAAGTTCCAGCAGAAACAGATATACTCTCCTTCAATATAAAGATAGGATCTTTGCAGTTGAGCTGTGAGCCTGTGTGGCTGCAAGACTGTGAGGGATACTCCCTCCTTTAATCCGCTCCTTAATCCAATGCCTTTCCTTGTATGTCTCATGCAAAAATGATGATTGCCTTATAAGGTGGCAGTTACACATCATCCCCCGGACGAAGCTACGTAATCCCTGTAGCGCAACGCGTTGGGGAGGGGCAGTGACTGCATATCTTATCTACTACACGGCGAGTACTGAAGATGTGAGGACACACACCCTCTGCTTTGTTTTCTACTGCCAGCTATGGCTATTGACATACCCAAAGCGCAATGTTATGTGTTACATGTGAGTGCATTATGGAAGCACATTAAAGCTGGTTTTATCTCTGGGATAAGGCACGATATTCTTTATCTTTTTTTTGCATGAAACATACGAGGAAAGGCATTGGATTAAGGAGCGGATTAAAGGAGGGAGTATCCCTCACAGCCTTGCAGCCACACAGGCTCACAGCTCAACTGCAAAGATCCTATCTTTATATTGAAGGAGAGTATATCTGTTTCTGCTGGAACTTTATCTGCTTAGTTGCACTTGGGACAGTACTGTTGATCTTTTTCACATCATATATTATCTTGTTTTTTATTTTTATATTTATTTTATTATGAAATTCTCTGTGGTTTATTTATGGAATATTTGCACATTTATATGAGAATTGCACATTCAGTGATTTGATATTATGGTATCACTATTTTAATTTACTAATATTTTTTATATTTCTTTATATCAGTCACTATTAATTATACATTTATTTTCATTTTTTCACAAGCACTTTGCACATGGTATTAGAGTGCGGTAATAATTTGGCTTGAGATCATTGCTCCTCCTACAAAGGGTAAAAAGAGAGAAACTGATGACATTATTCCTGTCAAAAAGGCTTTCAACAGGGTTAACTGGGGTTTCATGATCGATACGCTAGAGGTCTTAGAAAAAGGGCCTAAAATATTAAAATGGATAAAAGAGCTTTATAGCACTCCGTCAGTGGTGGTTAAGGTCAACGGATCCCTCTCTCAGTTCTTTAAAATATTTAACGGAACCAGCCAAGGATGTCCACTTTCTCCTTTATTATTTGTTTTATCCCTGGAACCTGTCCTGTTGAGGGTAAGAAAGTGTGTAGACATAGCAGGAATAAAGACAGGGGCAGTGGAGCATAAGGTGGCAGCATACGCAGATGACATGTTATTCTATATTGTACATCCTAGAATAACATTGCCTAATTTAATGAGACTATTAAAACAGTATGGCAAGCTATCAAATTTGAAAATAAACCCTGCAAAGTCAGAAATCTTAAACATCAATATATCAAAGGTTGAGAAGCTGAGTTTACAAAAAGACTTTCCATTTACTTGGAGGGAAAAGGAAATAGGCTATTTGGGAATAAAACTAACTCCTTCAATAAAAGCGCTGTACCAGGCAAATTATATCCCATTATTAAACTAAATAAAAGAGGAACTGGGGAGATAGTCAAAAGGTGGAGCTTCTTGGATAGGTCGTATACATCTGGTAAAGATGGTATAGTACCAAAAATCTTGTATAAGTTTCAAATGCTCCCAGTGCACCTACCAGGATCTTCCTTCAGGATAATAAAGAAGATGATACTTAGATTTATCTAGGCAAACAAGAAACCGAGAATTAGGTATGAGGCAAAAGGGAATTGGGGTTAGGGTATGCCTAATGTTAAGAAGTATCAAGCGGTGATATTATGAATAATAGACTAGATATTTAATCCACAAGGGAAAGGTTGGGTGAATATAAAAGGGATTTTAAGTAAGGCACAGTTAGGGAAAATGGTTTGGGTACCACATAAATTCCGCACATTAGATGTGAATACTAGTCCACTGACAAAGAAACTTTTAAGTGTTTGGGATAGAATGTATAAGCAAAAGGGATGGAAATATAATTCAGTTATGATTCCCTTGGCGGGAACTGAGTATTTTCCCCAAGGGAAGGATAATATTTCTGGAAAATGGATTAACAATAAGAATACACGTTTGAAGGATATACTGAATAAGGGAAAATTGCACACTTTTTCAGACTTAAAGAAAAAGTTTTTACATTAGACAAGTGGCAGTATGGCCAGTTAGGTCATTTTGTCTCAATGCTCCCACAACCACTGAGGACGTCGGAGGATCTATATCCATTTGAAAAATTTTGAATGTAACTATAGTTCCTAAACAGGGCACCTCCAAGATTTATAAGTTTCTTATGGATATGGAGGATACCAATCCTCCCCAATTCTTGGAGAAATGGGTACAGGAGCTTGGAACAAAATTGAACAAGCAACAAAAGAATAAAATATTGAAATTAACACCTTTCGTAAAACTACATAAGAACAGGGTACTATATCATTTACCACTTCCCGCCCAGCCCATGTATATAAACGACTGGATGTGAGCAGTGCAGGGGCGGGTGGCTGTTTATAAATGTCCTTCCTGCTCCCTGTTTGTGCACGCTCCCAGGGAGCGAGCAGTACCATGATCTGGTGCCTGGAGGACACAGCATTGTACGGGACCTTTGTGTGAAGTCCCGATTATGTGATCACTGATTGGCCAATCAGTGATCACATGAAGAGTAGTAAGCAAGATGTCACTTCTGACATCATTGCTTACTACGTGTGAAATCTGTGAATAATCACAGAGATCACCTGGTACAAGGCTATTTACAACAGCCTTGTACCATGTGACAAGCTGTGACCAATCACAGCTCACACAGTATTTCTCAATGACTACAAGAATGCAGCCAGAGAGAAGGAGAAATGATTGCTTTTACAGTCTTTATGGGTGTAAAAGCAATCAGTGTTAAAAAAAAAAAAAATCTTCATCACCCCTCCCCCCCAAAAAAAGTAGTACATTGTCACTATGGTGACACTATATTGCTAGGGTGACAGTATGTTAAAAAAAAACATAAATAATAATATAAAAAAATGTAAAAAGAAATGTTTAAAAATTATAATTTTTGGTTATAAACTAATTTGGGTTATTTTTTTTTTACTAAAAAGATAACTGAGTACATTTTGCCAAGATTTATGAAGAAAGATTATTTATTTGCAAAATGTTACAAGAAAAACATTTTTTTTCAAAATTTTTGGACTTTTTCATTCATATAGCAAAAAAAAAGGAAATTTCAGTGGTGAATAAATACCACCAAAATAAAGTTTTATCTTTCTAAAAAAAATGCTAAAAAATTCATATGGGTACAGTGTTGCATGACCGCGCAATTGTCATTCAAAGTGTGATAGCACTAAAAGCTGAAAATTGGCCTGGACAGGAAGGAGGTAAAAGTGTTCGGACTTGAAGTGGTTAATCAGTGTGGCTAAGGGCTTGATTCCCAAATTCTGACTAGCCCTAGACCTACCAAGAATAAATGACTGGGATAACAGAGTGGAAAATATCTACAGGATGGAGGAGTTGTGTCATACTGAGAAGGATAGAATAGAAAAAGTTAGGAAAATGTGGAGTAGCTGGTTAATTTTCAAAACATCTAAAAGATATCTGGAACTGGTTGAAATATAGGTGGAAGAGTATAAGAGGGAATTCTAAAGGAGTATCTGACAGAGAGAAGGAGATAGGAGGGAAGGGATACAGACATAGATAGATGCTCATGAGAAAGGATAGAAACTAGGAATTCGGATATGGACTGGGGTAATTGGAGGGCAGGAGAAAGGGTGGTGCATGGGGATAAGAAGATGCCAATGGAATTTATGTATTGGTAAATTTCTTTTTATTCTTGTGTGCATTAGTTGCACTTTTTGTATTGAAAAAAATGTAATAAAAGATATAATAAAATAAAAAAAATAAAAATAATGGGTGAAACATTCAATCTGATAAAGGTGCTATGTTCCCTTAAAATGGCCTGCAGCAGATTCAAAAATCCCTACCGCTTGTTTTGGTAAATTGCCAAACAGATGTGGCAGATGCAGATAGTTCTCAATAGTGCCACTTTTACAAAGTAGTGCTAATAATGTTTCAAGAGCAAAAACTATTATCTCTACTTTATAGAAAAAGAAACTGGAGGTAATTAGGACCTACTCCAACTTGGATTACAGAGACAGGCAGAGTGCCTGTCCCTGTATGCAGTGCAGCAGAGCAGCCTATACCCCCTCCCTGTCACTGATTGTTAAGGTTGTTGTCAGCTTCACAGCAGTCTCCTAGCAAGTAATGAAGCTGCAGTAGGCGGACCGTACTCTCACCTTTCTCAGCAGGCAGTAGCTGGATTCTATAGCCCATTGGGGAGCAGATCTGATGAGGAACAAGCATCTGTGATTCCCCAGCAGACTCTGCCCACCCAGCTACAAAACGTCCTGACAGGTGCAGTAGCAGGAGGAAGCACCGCCACACTCAGTGCATACCCCAATTTCATGGACCTGTCTACAACAGGTAAATGAATCTTTCACCCACACCAACATTTGCCACGTGTCTTAGACACTCTTTATGAATTCTCCTGAATGTGTTGAATGCAGAATAAAAGTGCACCTGCAGACTGATTGGGGTATTCTGTGTTCTCCTTCCTGTATGCATTTTTCCTATGTTGGTCTAATAGCACAATGCAAGACAATATGAAAGATGCATTAACTAGATCTCCCGGGTTAGTATCTTTCACAACAGAAAGGTCCCTTTACTGGACATTCAGGTTTAACAATGCATAACAGCTTTGACAGCCTGTGTTTTGGTGCAGGATTTTCCCTTCTTATCTAAGCCTTGATAAATAACTTTGGCCTGTCAGCATATGTCAGCTGTACGTTTATTGTATCTTATATGTAAATCTGTCATGATAGAAATATAGGGGTTGCCATTGCTGATCTCCTTCTGAAAATGTTAGTTCCCTGGCTTCAGTACTTTAGGTTGCTAATATGGAACAATCATACAATTTAGGAAAGTTGTGGAAAAGTCAAACAACATAAATTCTACTTTTTTTCTTATTTAAAGGGTGTGGGTATTCTTTTGGGTTTGGGTAGTAAGATTTATTTAATTTAGTGTTCATTATAATTTTGTTGTATTTGTCCTTGTTTCTGTTTTTTTTTTTTTCAAATTCTGTTTAAAATTAAGTTGGTACAAAACAGAAACAGTGGAATGGCAACCTAGGAAGTCTTGATTGTGTATTTAATCACTATTTGTGACCTGTTGCTTTAATTTTTTTTTTGCTGTCTTTCACTGTACTTTTGTTCTTTGGGAGGCTGAGAAGAGGCCATGTTGGCTCAAGTATAGATTCTAGGTAGGTAAAAAGGGCTTCTCTAAATTTCAGGAGCTACTTAAAGCCTACTGCACCCTTAACCCCTTGCGCCGGCACCTCCCAAACCTTTAAGGGTTCCAGAATCTGAGAGGTGGGGTGGGGTTTTAGGGTCATGTGACCGCCGTGATTCGTTGTCACGGCGGTCACATGTTTGGGAAAGGTCCCGATCGCAAGAGGAGATCGGGACCTTTCCGTGACTACCGAACATGTGTGCTGGGAGCTCGGGACACGCAGTCTCAGCACATATGTGTTTTTGTAATAGAATGCAAATGTGCTTAGATGCCAGGAGGCTGCACATTTGCGTTCGGCCGGCGCCAAGAGGTTAAAAACACCCAAAACATCTTCATTTTACCCTCATAATTTACTTCAGCACATTGCAAAGAAATGGCAATATTTTCACAAAATACAGTGAAGGTTAGGGATGAGCCGAATTGCCCTGGGTTCATTTTGAACAGAGTTTGGTGAACTTTAAAGTAGTGTGGATGCCAAACTTGAACCCCAATGATGTCAATGATAACAAATCTGTTAAATCAAAAATGCCCATTTTCTGGGCTAATAGGAAAGGGGTTTTCAATAAATAGCTAGGGGAAGGAGGGTGGGACTGCCCTGATGAACATGTACCAATGCCAACATTTTTTTACGTTCCGTCATGAACAGTGATTTTTAAATGTCTAATGTTTAAATGCATAAAGTAAAACATTAAAAATGCTTAAAAATGAAAAGTTTCAGTGAAATCTCATGAAAAGAAAAAAGTGTTTTAAATTGCCAGAAAATGAAGTTTCCCTGCTGCTAAACATAAGGTCTGCTATGTATTTTCAGGGACCTTTGGAGGAATCTGCTTGTTTAAAAAAAAAAAAAAAAAAAAAAAAAGGGCAATGAAATCTCATTAACTGACAATTTAAACTTTATCAATTTTTTCTTTATAAATTATTTTGCATAAAGCCCCCCATCCTAAAAATGCCTACAAGACTTTTTGACTGTTATGTTTTTTTTTAAAGAAAACTCTATTGAGTTTTACAAGAAAAAAACAGTGCACATACAGTAATTCATGTATGGGCTTGTATGCCCGGCTAGAGATGTAAAAACAAAAAATAGCTCGTCAGCAATAGAAACCAAGACAATTTAGTTACCAGAATGCTAATAGCAGTGTAGCGCTACCTCCGTAAGGGCAGCTGAATAATGCTTGTCCTCTGGAACTGTCCCGACCTTGCAAACACCTCAACCCTTCTGACACTCCAAGTTCAGTTATGGAGTTCACAAGCAATACTTAGCAACTTTGCCACAAATAATACTCAACACAAATAAAAGCAGTAAACGCAAAGTTTAGTCAACACCATTGTACTGAATACTTCGATCAGATTTGTAGAGGAAATTAACAAAATGTAGCAATACACAGACAGTTGCTATTAGACAATTAGATAGATTAAGGCAGATAACAATGAACCACTAAGTGGCGCAGCATAGACTATAACAGGGTTCTCCAGAGATGCAGCTCAGACCGTGGACAACAGGCCTGCTACTTATGCATTCGGGCTCCATGCAGGCGCAGTTGCATATCTGGGACTGCCAAGTCTAAACTGTATAAAAGTAAGGAGTGTAGTTGTGAAAGGAGGATTAGTAGTTCTATACTGACGAAAAGGGGAAATATCTCTGAACTATTGTAGTATATATATATATATCAAGTAGGTATATCAAGAAGAGTCAGTTTTTGCTTGAGACTGAACCTTCTGCCAGCAATAGATGGGGCCCTTTAACAGTTGAAGTATATGTGATGATGATGATTGGGTCAAACCTGTTTGCAGTGAATAAGGGGGGAGTAGGACCTCTATAGCTGAAGTGGGGGTAAAGGTTTCTGCTAGCAGTGTCCATATGTAAGAAACACAGTAAAGCCTGGGAAACTGCCCTCTCGCCAATTCCAATTGAGGATAGGACTGAGGATGAACAGGCTATGGGACAGCAATAGGATGATGTGAAGACAGTGGGCTGCAGTGATGAAGGCAGGAAACTGCTGATGATTCTCAGTATGGATGTCTCTGGCTCTGACTGCTGAAGCTGACTGTGGTGCTGGATATGTGGCCCTGGAGTGTGAGGAGTCACTACAGAAATACTGTGTAGCCTGAAGGGCCATGAAAAAAAATAATGTTGGGGTCCCCCTAAAAATCCATACCAGGCTCTTATTATAAGTATGCAGCCAGGCTGACTAGGAAATGTGGGGACAATCATGCCCCCCCTCCTACGCCATACCAGGCCAGATGCCCTCACCATGCAGAAGTGGCTTGCTATGTTGATGAGGACAAGGGCCTCTTACCCACAACCCTGGCTTGTTCATTGTGGGGGTATTTGGGTGGGGAGTTTAATGGAATCTGGAAGCCCCCTTTTAAAAAAAGGGGAACCACAGATACCAGCATACCCCTACATGAATCAGTAAGCAGTACACAGTAGCCTTACTCATTCACAAAAAAGGAACCTAAAAAAAAGACACCCAAAGTTTGCCAATCCTTTATTAACTACCTCCCGCCTGCCCAGTTTTCTAATCCTGGGTGGACATCATATCACGTCCTCCCAGTCGCACACCTCACTGCAGCACAAACAAACAGATTGTTGTACTGGGCTGGTCCCAGTACCATATGATAGCTGTTACCAATCATATCGATCACATGACAGTTGTACACAAAGAATGGCTTTCATTCATAGCCATTATTGTGTACTATGGTGATGATCTCTGTGATTGGTCACAGTGATCACATGGTACAGACAGGGCCAAACAGTGCATCTGTACCATGTGATAGCTGTAGCTAATCACAGCTATCACAATGGTACACCCTGGCAATAAATGATCGCTTATAACAGTGATCACCAATTTCACCAAAAGACAGCTTCCGAAGCTGTCATCTGCTGTATAAGGGAAGGTGCAAGGAGAATGGTGAAATCATTTACCAAATGTGGCCATAGTCATATTTGGTCAATATCAATGTCCAGATATGGTCATTGGCCACATTTGAACAGTGATGTCACCGCTATCCCCAAGCTGTCATCCGCTGTATAAGGGAAGGTGCAAGGCTATAGCCATATTTGGTCAATATCATTGTCCAGATATGGTCATTGGCCATATTTGGGCAGTAATGGCACTGCTATACTGTGTAAGTCAATGTTGCCAGTGATGTAAGCATTTGTTAGGGCTGTGGTGAGTGCCAGCACCTGCACCTTCCTTAGCAACCATTGACACATTGACAGTGGAAAGCTGTCAAAATTAGAAGCAATAGAAATAGTGACGGGAGTGACTTTTGGGGGTGGGGGGCCCCCTGTATCATCTCCCCAAATCCCTCTTACGTGTAAAGGCACCCTGTGCCTGTAAGGGGTGCAGGGTGCTCTGTCCGGATATTTTGTAGACATGTATAGGTTGGGTGTGGGGGTTGTCCATTGTTCACTGCCACATGGTTGCCCCATAATGTAGGTACCTGAATGTGTCTTGCTTGCCAGAAAACTATTATGGGATGCAGGTGTTCCCCTATTGTCTACTGCCAGTTGGTGTATCCCATTGTTCTACTGTGTGTCTTGAGTTGGTGGGGGGTGTTTCCAGCAGCCCTTCCCTCCTGATGGGATGGCCTGTGATGTGTTTCTTGTTCCTGGTTGTATTTCCCCTCCCTGTGTATATATCTTGTGTTTGTGTTAAAATAAAGCAGTTTACTTCCTGTCTTAAGAAGAGTCTGGTGCTGCCTTATTTCCTGCATGATCAGCGGTGGTTTCCGGGGATTTTGTGTTCGGACAGGGAAGCTGGAGTCTAACGGAAATACCCAAGTGCGGTCTGGGTCCGGTTCCATTACACCGCTCATATGATATTTGGCTCCTGTCAAACAAGGAGCTAATTGTGGAAAGGTTTGAACATAACTGTTTGCTCCTCCCTACTTGCAATGATCATAGCTGTATTAGTGCACTTTCAACAAAAACAACTAAATACTGTCTGTGATACTTTTTTAAATTTGCACTAACATATACATTTTTCTTGACACGTTTTAAGGGTCTTCCTGTCTTCTCCATCCACGTTTTGGCAAAATGTAAAGTAGGACACCTCCGAGCAAAAAAAACACAAATACTGTACATACTGTATACAGCAATGGTAATTAAAGCGATACTAAACCCAAATCAAAAAATGTAACACATTGCAGCTTACAAATCATCAGACATTGTGGCTGCATTCTTTTCTTTTTTCACTCAGTGCACAGCAGGGAGCAGCATTGTCAGTCTGGGGGAAAATGAGTGTTAGATATACTAGCATATTTAAATACACTAACAAATTGAAGCTAAACTCCAGATCACACTTTATAACCAGTTACATCAAACTGTTTTTTTCTTTTGGGATAAAGGTCATACATGAATAAATAAAAGCTGATCACTGTAAGTAGAGATGAGCGAATCGAAGTAGGCGAAGTGGAATTCGAGTCGAATATTGGAAAATTTTCGATTCGTGCCGAATCCGAAAAATAGCCTACTTCGGACGCGCGAATCGAAATTTTTCCTAAAATGGCGGCGGACATGTGCGGCGACGGAGCGGGGATGTCTGGGAAGGCGCGCAGACAAGGCGCGCTGACCCATAATGCATTCCTTAATGACATGTGATCGCATTAGCCAATCAGCAACCAGGCAGCCAGCACTGTGTAATGGTCGAGCTAAAAATAGCTGCCATTTTAGAATTCTTCATTTGCCTCCAGTCATTCAAGAGAGGCAGACCGCTCTGTATTAGGGACAGAGTTAGGGCCACAGAAACGTTACTTGGGGACAGAGAAACGTTACTTAGGGACAGAGAAGCATTACTCAGGGACACAGAATTGTTAATGAGGGCCACAGAATCGTTACTTAGGGCCAAAGAAACGCTAGTTAGGGCCACAGAATTGTTACTCAGGGACAGACAGAATTGTTACTGAGTGTCAGAGAATTGTTACTTAGGGCCACAGAAACGTTAGTTAGGGCCACAGAATTGTTACTCAGGGACAGACACAGAATTGTTACTGAGGGCCACAGAACTGTTCCTTAGGGCCACAGAATTGTTACTCAGGGACAGACAGAATTGTTACTGAGTGCCAGAGAATTGTTACTTAGGGCCACAGAAACGTTAGTTAGGGCCACAGAATTGTTACTCAGGGACAGACACAGAATTGTTACTGAGGGCCACAGAACTGTTACTTAGGGCCACAGAAACATTATTAGGGCCACAGAATTGTTACTCAGGGACAGACAGAATTGTTACTGAGTGCCAGAGAATTGTTACTTAGGGCCACAGAAACGTTAGTTAGGGCCACAGAATTGTTACTCAGGGACAGACACAGAATTGTTACTGAGGGCCACAGAACTGTTACTGAGGGCCACAGAAACGTTAGTTAGGGCCACAGAATTGTTACTCAGGGACAGACACAGAATTGTTACTGAGGGCCACAGAACTGTTACTTAGGGCCACAGAAACGTTAGTTAGGGCCACAGAATTGTTACTCAGGGACAGACACAGAATTGTTACTGAGGGCCACAGAATTGTTACTTAGGGCCACAGAATTGTTACTCAGGGACAGACAGAATTGTTACTGAGTGCTAGAGAATTGTTACTTAGGGCCACAGAAACGTTACTCAGGGACACAGAATTGTTACTGAGGGCCACAGAACTGTTACTTAGGGCCACAGAAAAATTTAGTTAGGGCCACAGAATTGTTACTCAGGGACAGACACAGAATTGTTACTGAGGGCCACAGAATTGTTACTTAGGGCCACAGAAACGTTACTCAGGGACACAGAATTGTTACTGAGGGCCACAGAACCGTTACTTAGGGCCACAGAATTGTTACTCAGGGACAGACACAGAATTGTTACTCAGGGACACAGAATTGTTACTGAGGGCCACAGAACCGTTACTTAGGGCCACAGAAACGTTACTCAGGGACACAGAATTGTTACTGAGGGACACATAACCGTTACTTAGGGCCACATAATTGTTACTCAGGGACAGACACAGAATTGTTACTCAGGGACACAGAATTGTTACTGAGGGCCACAACCGTTACTTAGGGCCACAGAATTGTTACTCAGGGACACAGAATTGTTACTGAGGGCCACAGAACCGTTACTTAGGGCCACAGAATTGTTACTCAGGGACACAGAATTGTTACTGAGGGCCACAGAACCGTTACTTAGGGCCACAGAATTGTTACTCAGGGATAGACACAGAATTGTTACTGAGGGACACAGAATTGTTACTGAGGGCCACAGAAACGTTAATCAGGGACACAGAATTGTTACTGAGGGCCACAGAACCGTTACTTAGGGCCACAGAATTGTTACTCAGGGACACAGAATTGTTACTGAGGGCCACAGAACCGTTACTTAGGACCACAGAATTGTTACTCAGGGACAGACACAGAATTGTTACTGAGGGACACAGAATTGTTACTGAGGGCCACAGAAACGTTAATCAGGGACACAGAATTGTTACTGAGGGCCACAGAACCGTTACTTAGGGCCACATAAAAGTTAATCAGGGACACAGAATTGTTACTGAGGGCCACAGAACCGTTACTTAGGGCCACAGAATTGTTACTCAGGGACAGACACAGAATTGTTACTGAGGGACACAGAATTGTTACTGAGGGCCACAGAACCGTTACTTAGGGCCACAGAAACGTTAATCAGGGACACAGAATTGTTACTGAGGGCCACAGAACCGTTACTTAGGGCCACATAAACGTTAATCAGGGACACAGAATTGTTACTGAGGGCCACAGAACCGTTACTTAGGGCCACAGAATTGTTACTCACGGACAGACACAGAATTGTTTCTTGAGGGACACAGAATTGTTACTGAGGGCCACAGAACCGTTACTTAGGGCCACAGAAACGTTAATCAGGGACACAGAATTGTTACTGAGGGCCACAGAACCGTTACTTAGGGCCACATAAATGTTAATCAAGGACAGACACAGAATTGTTACTGAGGGACACAGAATTGTTACTGAGGGACACAGAATTGTTACTGAGGGCCACAGAACCGTTACTTAGGGCCACAGAATTGTTACTTAGGGACACAGAATTGTTACTGAGGGCCACAGAACCGTTACTTAGGGCCACAGAATTGTTACTTAGGGACACAGAATTGTTACTGAGGGCCACAGAACCGTTACTTAGGGCCACAGATTTGTTACTTAGGGACACAGAATTGTTACTGAGGGCCACAGAACTGTTACTTAGGGCCACAGAATTGTTACTCGGACAGACACAGAATTGTTACTCAGGGATACAGAATTGTTACTGAGGGCCACAGAACCGTTACTTAGGGCCACAGAATTGTTACTCAGGGACACAGAATTGTTACTGAGGGCCACAGAACCGTTACTTAGGGCCACAGAATTGTTACTCAGGGACACAGAATTGTTACTGAGGGCCACAGAACCGTTACTTAGGGCCACAGAAAGGTTACTCAGGGACACAGAATTGTTACTGAGGGCCACAGAACTGTTACTTAGGGCCACAGAATTGTTACTCGGACAGACAGAATTGTTACTCAGGGACACAGAATTGTTACTGAGGGCCACAGAACCGTTACTTAGGGCCACATAAACGTTAATCAGGGACACAGAATTGTTACTGAGGGCCACAGAACCGTTACTTAGGGCCACATAATTGTTACTCAGGGACAGACACAGAATTGTTACTGAGGGACACAGAATTGTTACTGAGGGCCACAGAACCGTTACTTAGGGCCACAGAATTGTTACTCAGGGACAGACACAGAATTGTTACTCAGGGACACAGAATTGTTACTCAGGGACACAGAATCGTTGAATTAAAGAGTATGTCAGACAACATGCAGAGGAGTGGCAGAGGAGGCAATGTTTTAGGAGCGAGCAGACGTGGCAGCAGAGGAAGGGGTCGAGGCAGCACTATTCGCAGCCAGAGGCCAGTGCTCCCGGTGTCATCCAGCGGTCGTGTCTCCACCGACAACCCTGCCGTCGTCGATTGGTTGGCTCGGTCGTCTTCCTCTTCCCAGGTCACCTCTGACACCTACAGCCAACGGTCGGTGGGTACGTCAGACACAACCGTTAGTTGGCATGGCCCGGGACCAAGCCCACTGAAATCACGTGTCCTCTACCTGCCCCTGTCCTTTGGTGTTCCCTCACCAAGCGAAGTATCGCATGCTGTGGGCTCAGCCCCACTGTACAGTGAGGAAGAGCTAACAGAGGGCGGTCAGGAACGGGGGGAGACATCCGCCTTTTCAGCAGCCAGGCGAAGAAGTAGTGGCGAGGAGAGTGGCTCGGTAGCCGGTCTAGAGACAGGTCTGTCTCCTGACCCACACGCAGCCGAGGGGGCTAGTAGTGAGGCGGAGACCCTACTTGATGATGAGGAGGTTGATCGCACTTGGCAGCCTCGTCGTCATCAGGCAATTTCTTCCGCATCATCAGGAGAAGAGGGTGGCAGCTTGGCAGCAAGCAAAACAGTCGGTGGGTTGCCCAGGAGACAGCAGCAGGGTCGCAGCAGTGTCAGTGGAGCCAAACAGCCACGGAGTAGAGCACCAGCTCCACTGCAGCCTACCACCACGGCCAGTAGTGGTGCCGGTGTGCACGGAGGAAGCAGCAGTCAGCCAGTGAGGAGTATCGGGGGCAAAGTTTCCTACTCGGCGGTGTGGCAATTTTTTGTCAAGCCGCCCGAGGAAGTAAACGTAGCCGTATGTCGACTATGTGGCCAGAAAGTCAAGCGTGGCCAGGGGGCCCATGTTGGGACTACAGCGTTGCGGCAGCATATGCAGCGTCGCCATTTGGTGGCCTGGGAAAACCGTGATAAAGATACGGCGGTTCTGCCCGCCCCAGCCCCCGCTCCATCACCCGCTCCGTTACTTGCTCCGTCACCTGACGTCAATCGCCCTCCATCAGCCAGTCAAGGCTCCAACACCTCTGCTGAGGGGAGTTGTCGCTCGTTGGCATCTTCCGCTCGTTCAGATGCTCCTTCTCCTGCTACTCCTCTTCACGGATTCCGTCAGCAGTCTTTCTTGGAATCCGTTTCCAAGAGACAACAGTTTGCGAGCACGCACCCGACGGTGCAAAAGCTGAACGTCCTCCTGTCCAAGTTGCTGGTGCTGCAGTCCCTCCCTTTCCAAGTGGTGGACTCAGCACCTTTCAGAGAAATGATGGCTTGTGCCGCGCCGCGGTGGAGAGTGCCAAGCCGTCATTTCTTCGCCAAAAAGGCAGTGCCAGCCCTGCATTCACATGTAGAAGAGATGGTGGGCCAGTCTTTGAGCATGTCGGTCTCTGCCAAAGTGCACGGCAGCGCCGACGTGTGGAGCTGTAACTACGGTCAGGGACAGTACATGTCATTTACGGCCCACTGGGTGAACGTGGTGCCGTCACAGCCGCACCAGCAACTTGGACAGGTCACGCCGCTTTTGCCTCCACGTTTGCACGTCCTTGGTCCGGCAAAGATGTCCGCCTCTACCACCTCTTCTTCCGCCGTGTCCTCAGCCGCCACCCCCGTGCCAAGTCCCATTACCTGACCGGCATATCACATGTGCAGGGCGCAACGGTGTCACGCTGTGCTGCACCTGGTATGCCTTGGCGAACGTAGTCACACAGGGGAGGAACTTCTCAGTGTAATGAACAGAGAAATCGACAGATGGCTGTCTCCGCGCAAACTGAAAATCGGAACCATGTTGACCGACAACGGAAAGAACATGTTGTCTGCTCTGCGTCAAGGAAGGTTGTGCCATGCGCCATGCATGGCTCACGTGTTCAGTCTGGTTGTCAAGCGGTTCCTAAAATCCACCATCCCACTGCAAGACATCCTTAAAATGTCACGTAAACTTTGCATGCATTTCAGCCATTCCTACACCGCAAAGCACACCCTCCTTGAGCTGCAGCGGCAGAACGGAATTGCACAGCATCGCCTGATCTGCGACGTTGCAACAAGGTGGAATTCAACCCTACACATGTTAGACCGCCTTTACGAACAGCGAAAGGCCATCACCGATTTCCTGATGTTACAAGCGGATAAAGGTACTCCCCTGTGTAACTTTGATGTCAGCCATTGGCAGCTCATGCGTGACACCTGCCGCTTGCTCAGGCCCTTTGAGGAGGCCCCGCTATTCGTGAGTCGGCAGGACTATGGGATGAACGACGTCATTCCTCTGTTGCACGTCCTGGAACAAATGCTGTTAACAATGGCTGGTCAGGGTGCGGTAGACGTGGCGCACAGATCTCAACGCCACATGACCCCTGTGGGGGCAGGACAGGAAGAAGAGGAGGAGGTAGAGGAGGACATTTGTGCTCAGGAATTATTGAGTGAAATGGGTGGTTTTTCCACTCAGCGGACAGGAGTGGAGGAGCAGGAGCATCTGGTAGAGGAGGAGGAGGAGGAGACAGAGGACCCAGATGCACCGTGGCAGTATGCTGTGGAGATGGAGGCAGGGAGTCCCTCGCATTCCTTGGCACAAATGGCCCATAGCATGCTCGGTTGCTTGCGTAGCGACAGCCGAATAATAACCATCAGACAGAGGGATGACTTTTGGCTGTCCACCTTGTTGGACCCTCGCTACCGTTCAAAAATGGTGGCCTTTTTCACACCTGCTGAGAGGGAGGCCAAAATAACGTACTATAAAAACCACCTATGTAGTCAGTTGGTCTCTGCCTGTCTGCGCCAACGTCCATCCTCAGACACTGTGGGCCCTGTGCGCTCGCGTTCCGCTGCCATGGCAGCAGGGGAGGGGTGGGGTGGTAGGAGCAGTGGCAGCTCCACCAGCAGCAGCTGCCTCAGTCTGCAGTCGATGATGAGTAGCTTTCTTCACCAGCGCAGTGAGGAAACTACTAACCAGCCGCAGCAGCAGCAGCAGCAGCAGCATCAGGTGGACCTGGAGCAGGACCTCAAACAACAGGCTTGGGCCTACTTGGACAGCACCCTGCCAACCGAGGTAGACAATCCCCTTGACTACTGGGCAACGAAACTTGACCTTTGGCCCCAACTAGCTGAATTTGCCCTTGAAAGGCTGTCATGCCCGGCCAGTAGCGTGGCATCGGAGCGCGTGTTTAGTGCGGCAGGAGGTATTGTAACTCCGCGGAGGACACGACTGTCCACCCAAAGTGTGGAGAGACTCACGTTTGTGAAAATGAATCAGGCGTGGATTAGTCTGGATTTCAAACCACCAGTTCCTGACACAACTGACTAAATCCGCCATGAATCATGCCTCAAACATGTGCCACTTTCAGGTCTCCTCACACACTGCTGGTGTGTTCCATTTTTTGTCATAGGGTGCTGGCAGATTACGGGCCTCCCATAGCTGCTGTCAGGCCCCTAATCTGCCATGGGCTCCTATATACCGCCTCCTCATGCTGCTGCCAAGTCCAGAGTCTGTCATGGGTCCCTGTACAGCCTCCCATTGCTGCTGTCTCCATCGCCACACTCTGCCATGTGCCACTTTCAGGTCTCCTCACACACTGCTGGTGTGTTCAATTTTTTGACATAGGGTGCTGGCAGATTACGGGCCTCCTATAGCTGCTGCCAGGCCCCTAATCTGCCATGGGCCCCTATATACCGCCTCCTCATGCTGCTGCCAAGTCCAGAGTCTGTCATGGGTCCTTGTACGGCCTCCCATTGCTGCTGTCTCCATCGCCACACTCTGCCATGTGCCACTTTCAGGTCTCCTCACACACTGCTGGTGTGTTGAATTTTTTGACATAAGGTGCTGGCAGATTACGGGCCTCCCATAGCTGCTGCCAGGCCCCTAATCTGCCATGGGCCCCTATATACCGCCTCCTCATGCTGCTGCCAAGTCCAGAGTCTGTCATGGGTCCCTGTACGGCCTCCCATTGCTGCTGTCTCCATCGCCACACTCTGCCATGTGCCACTTTCAGGTCTCCTCACACTGCTGGTGTGTTGAATTTTTTGACATAGGGTGCTGGCAGATTACGGGCCTCCTATAGCTGCTGCCAGGCCCCTAATCTGCCATAGGCCCCTATATACCACCTCCTCATGCTGCTGCCAGGTCCAGAGTCTCTCATGGGTCCCTGTACGGCCTCCCATTGCTGCTGTCTCCATCGCCACACTCTGCCATGTGCCACTTTCAGGTCTCCTCACACTGCTGGTGTGTTGAATTTTTTGACATAGGGTGCTGGCAGATTACGGGCCTCCTATAGCTGCTGCCAGGCCCCTAATCTGCCATAGGCCCCTATATACCGCCTCCTCATGCTGCTGCCAAGTCCAGAGTCTGTCATGGGTCCCTGTACGGCCTCCCATTGCTGCTGTCTCCATCGCCACACTCTGCCATGTGCCACTTTCAGGTCTCCTCACACACTGCTGGTGTGTTGAATTTTTTGACATAGGGTGCTGGCAGATTACGGGCCTCCCATAGCTGCTGCCAGGCCCCTAATCTGCCATGGGCCCCTATATACCGCCTCCTCATGCTGCTGCCAAGTCCAGAGTCTGTCATGGGTCCCTGTACGGCCTCCCATTGCTGCTGTCTCCATCGCCACACTCTGCCATGTGCCACTTTCAGGTATCCTCACACTGCTGGTGTGTTGAATTTTTTGACATAGGGTGCTGGCAGATTACGGGCCTCCTATAGCTGCTGCCAGGCCCCTAATCTGCCATAGGCCCCTATATACCGCCTCCTCATGCTGCTGCCAGGTCCAGAGTCTGTCATGGGTCCCTGTACGGCCTCCCATTGCTGCTGTCTCCATCGCCACACTCTGCCATGTGCCACTTTCAGGTCTCCTCACACACTGCTGGTGTGTTGAATTTTTTGACATAGGGTGCTGGCAGATTACGGGCCTCCTATAGCTGCTGCCAGGCCCCTAATCTGCCATAGGCCCCTATATACCGCCTCCTCATGCTGCTGCCAGGTCCAGAGTCTGTCATGGGTCCCTGTACGGCCTCCCATTGCTGCTGTCTCCATCGCCACACTCTGCCATGTGCCACTTTCAGGTCTCCTCACACACTGCTGGTGTGTTGAATTTTTTGACATAGGGTGCTGGCAGATTACGGGCCTCTCATAGCTGCTGCCAGGCCCCTAATCTGCCATGGGCCCCTATATACCGCCTCCTCATGCTGCTGCCAAGTCCAGAGTCTGTCATGGGTCCCTGTACGGCCTCCCATTGCTGCTGTCTCCATCGCCACACTCTGCCATGTGCCACTTTCAGGTCTCCTCACACTGCTGGTGTGTTGAATTTTTTGACATAGGGTGCTGGCAGATTACGGGCCTCCTATAGCTGCTGCCAGGCCCCTAATCTGCCATAGGCCCCTATATACCGCCTCCTCATGCTGCTGCCAGGTCCAGAGTCTCTCATGGGTCCCTGTACGGCCTCCCATTGCTGCTGTCTCCATCGCCACACTCTGCCATGTGCCACTTTCAGGTCTCCTCACACACTGCTGGTGTGTTGAATTTTTTGACATAGGGTGCTGGCAGATTACGGGCCTCCTATAGCTGCTGCCAGGCCCTTAATCTGCCATAGGCCCCTATATACCGCCTCCTCATGCTGCTGCCAAGTCCAGAGTCTGTCATGGGTCCCTGTACGGCCTCCCATTGCTGCTGTCTCCATCGTCACACTCTGCCATGTGCCACTTTCAGGTCTCCTCACACTGCTGGTGTGTTGAATTTTTTGACATAGGGTGCTGGCAGATTACGGGCCTCCCATAGCTGCTGCCAGGCCCCTAATCTGCCATGGGCCCCTATATACCGCCTCCTCCTGCTGCGACGTTGCAACAAGGTGGAATTCAACCCTACATATGTTAGACCGCCTTTACGAACAGCAAAAGGCCATCACAGATTTCCTGATGTTAAAAGCGGATAAAGGTACTCCCTGTGTAACTTAGATGTCAGCCATTGGCAGCTCATGCGTGACACCTGCGCTTGCTCAGGCCCTTTGAGGAGGCCACGCTATTCGTGAGTCGGCAGGACTATGGGATGAACGACGTCATTCCTCTGTTGCACGTCCTGGAACAAATGCTGTTAACAATGGCTGGTCAGGGTGCGGTAGACGTGGCGCACAGATCTCAACGCCACATGACCCCTGTGGGGGCAGGACAGGAAGAAGAGGAGGAGGTAGAGGAGGACATTGGTGCTCAGGAATTATTGAGTGAAATGGGTGGTTTTTCCACTCAGCGGACAGGAGTGGAGGAGCAGGAGCATCTGGTAGAGGAGGAGGAAGAGGAGACAGAGGACCCAGACGCACCGTGGCAGTATGCTGTGGAGATGGAGGCAGGGAGTCCCTCGCATTCCTTGGCACAAATGGCCCATAGCATGCTCGCTTGCTTGCGTAGCGACAGCCGAATAATAACCATCAGACAGAGGGATGACTTTTGGCTGTCCACCTTGTTGGACCCTCGCTACCGTTCAAAAATGGTGGCCTTTTTCACACCTGCTGAGAGGGAGGCCAAAATAACGTACTATAAAAACCACCTATGTAGTCAGCTGGTCTCTGCCTGTCTGCGCCAACGTCCATCCTCAGACACTGTGGGCCCTGTGCGCTCGCGTTCCGCTGCCATGGCAGCAGGGGAGGGGTGGGGTGGTAGGAGCAGTGGCAGCTCCACCAGCAGCGGCTGCCTCAGTCTGCAGTCGATGATGAGTAGCTTTCTTCACCAGCGCAGTGAGGAAACTACTAACCAGCCGCAGCAGCAGCAGCAGCAGCATCAGGTGGACCTGGAGCAGGACCTCAAACAACAGGCTTAGGCCTACTTGGACAGCACCCTGCCAACCGAGGTAGACAATCCCCTTGACTACTGGGCAACGAAACTTGACCTTTGGCCCCAACTAGCTGAATTTGCCCTTGAAAGGCTGTCATGCCCGGCCAGTAGCGTGGCATCGGAGCGCGTGTTTAGTGCGGCAGGAGGTATTGCAACTCCGCGGAGGACACGACTGTCCACCCAAAGTGTGGAGAGACTCACATTTGTGAAAATGAATTAGGCGTGGATTAGTCTGGATTTCAAACCACCAGTTCCTGACACAACTGACTAAATCCGCCATGAATCATGCCCCAAACATGTGCCACTTTCAGGTCTACTCACACTGCTGGTGTGTTCCATTTTTTGTCATAGGGTGCTGGCAGATTACGGGCCTCCCATAGCTGCTGCCAGGCCCCTAATCTGCCATGGGCCCCTATACCGCCTCCTCATGCTGCTGCCAAGTCCAGAGTCTCTCATGGGTCCCTGTACGGCCTCCCATTGCTGCTGTCTCCATCGCCACACTCTGCCATGTGCCACTTTCAGGTCTCCTCACACTGCTGGTGTGTTCCATTTTTTGTCATAGGGTGCTGGCAGATTACGGGCCTCCCATAGCTGCTGCCAGGCCCCTAATCTGCCATGGGCCCCTATACCGCCTCCTCATGCTGCTGCCAGGTCCAGAGTCTCTCATGGGTCCCTGTACGGCCTCCCATTGCTGCTGTCTCCATCGCCACACTCTGCCATGTGCCACTTTCAGGTCTCCTCACACTGCTGGTGTGTTCCATTTTTTGTCATAGGGTGCTGGCAGATTACGGGCCTCCCATAGCTGCTGCCAGGCCCCTAATCTGCCATGGGCCCCTATACCGCCTCCTCATGCTGCTGCCAGGTCCAGTGTCTCTCATGGGTCCCTGTACGGCCTCCCATTGCTGCTGTCTCCATCGCCACACTCTGCCATGTGCCACTTTCAGGTCTCCTCACACTGCTGGTGGGTTCCATTTTTTGTCATAGGGTGCTGGCAGATTACGGGCCTCCCATAGCTGCTGCCAGGCCCCTAATCTGCCATGGGCCCCCGTACCGACTCCTCATGCTGCTGCCAGGCCCGTAATCTGTCATGGGCCCCTGTTGTCGCTTGTTGGCATATTCCGCTCGTTCAGATGCTCCTTCTCCTGCTACTCCTCTTCACGGATTCCGTCAGCAGTCTTTCTTGGAATCCGTTTCCAAGAGACAACAGTTTGCGAGCACGCACCCGACGGTGCAGAAGCTGAACGTCCTCCTGTCCAAGTTGCTGCTGCCAGGCTCGTAATCTGTCATGCGCCCCTGTACCGCCTCCTCATGCTGCTGCCAGGTCCAGAGTGTGTCATGGGCCCCCGTACCGACTCCTCATGCTGCTGCCAGGCCCGTAATCTGTCATGGGCCCCTGTACCGCCTCCCCATGCTGCTGCCAGGTCCAGAGTGTGTCATGGGTCCCTGTACGGCCTCCCATTGCTGCTGCCAGGCCCGTAATCTGCCATGGGCCCCCGTACCGACTCCTCATGCTGCTTCCAGGCCCGTAATCTGTCATGGGCCCCTGTACCGCCTCCTCATGCTGCTGCCAGGTCCAGAGTGTGTCATGGGTCCCTGTACGGCCTCCCATTGCTGCTGTCTCTATCGCCACACTCTGCCATGTGCCACTTTCAGGTCTCCTCACACTGTTGGTGGTTTCCATTTTTGTCATAGGGTGCTGTATGGCCTCCCATTGCTGCTGCCTCCACCGCCACACTGTGGCTCCACACTCTGGTTTTGGCCCCGTGACTGCCCAAATGAGTGAAGTGTGCGGTGATTCTAAGATCGACGGCACTCATCTGCATGTCATACTGACTGACAGTATTATTTCTCTTCCCCAGCAGACTCCAAGGGCATTTAAACTAAAGGTACAGTGTTCTGCACTAATATTAAGTCTCTCTGAAGCCTAGAAACACCCTTTTTTAAGTTAAATTCACAGCGAATATATTCGAATCGAAATTTTTCCACGAATTCGCCGAATCAGTCGAATCGAATTTTTGAATACTTCGCTCATCTCTAATTGTAAGCATACCCACCAGTGTTAAATGGTTTTTCTCATCCCTGTAAACTGATACATCTTTAAGAGAGCTTGCTCTTTAGAAAAACAACAGACTTACTGGCCTGATCACCAGGTGAAAATTATGGAAAGAAAGTCTAAAAAAGAGAATTGATGCAGCCATCACACCTAAAAAAATTGGTAGGTTACAATGTAATAAATGTTTTGTGTTGGGTTTAATACTGCTTTAAACTGAATTAGTTGTAAACGTAAAGATAGGGGTGGGCTTTTGAATGGTGAGATGACAGAAGGTGGGAGGGCTAAGAGTCACTGAGGTGTGAATGGTCATAAAACTGTTGGATACTGATTTAGAAACGTGAGGTCCACATTTATTTCATTATCTCTTGCGCTAAACAGAATTATCAGTTGCAATTCAAAAGTTCCCCTTTACTGAGTATTTACAGTTCCTTTAAGAACCAAGACATTCATATCCTCCATACAGTTGTCTGGTTGTGAGAAATGATGTTCCATAGGTGTGCCTATGTCCTTTTCCTTACTCAGACACCTCATAAAAGAACATAAGGAAACCAATGGGCCAAAGACTCGTTAACAATAATGACCAGTGGACAGTAAATGCTGGCAGTGGACCCACCGTTTTACCACCCCCGACCCTTCCCTCCACCCCCGACCATCCACCTAAACCAAGACATACAGCCTCTCAGGGCTGTTTACAAGCTACTGCAAAAATTAAACACCCTATCTCATTTAGCATGCACTACTGCTGCCAAACGCAAGCCATTACAGTTTATGGGGCTATGCCACAACCATCTTGCAACCATGTGCAACCGCTTGCAACCTCTTTTATGGTTAAAAAGGGCAGTGAGGAGGTGCGTATTGCCTCCCAGCTCCCTGGCAACTGCTCTCTGAACAGCTATCCTTTGTGGATTGCTGTTCAGAGAGGCCACAAGGGCTGCTGCATTTGAGAATAAGTCCCTAAATGTGGACCTCAGTTTTCCAAATCGTTATTCAACCGTTTAAGACCACTTACACTCCCCCCCCCCCTTCCCTTTCACCATTCCACAGTCCACTCCTTTCTCTACCTTAAAGAAGTATAAAAAGCTATTTTGGCTATGCTTCTCCTATGGATTACAGGAGTGCAATTCGATCTACACTCCTGTGACCTCTTTTCAGCTGTCGACTGGCATCACTTAGCCAGTCCAGGCTTGGGAAAGATCCTTACTTTACAGTCAGGATCCATCTAGATTCCTGGACCGGCAGCTGATTTAGCCTCTCAGCTAGCTGCTGAGAGCCTAAGACAGTTGCTCCCACCCCTCCGCAGCTCAGTGCTCCAGTGAGTGCTGGAGGGGCAGAGCCAGTGACTGACAGTCATCAGGATGAAGACCGGGAACTAAGTGATCAGCAGTGTTTGATTGCTCAATTCTTGGTCTTAGAGGTGGCAGGGGACAACTGCACCTGGGATCAGTGCTGCAGCCATCTAGGTGAGTATGATTTTTTATTTTTTATTAAAGCCATACTTCTCTTTTAAGAACTTACCATTGCTGTGTATTGATCTGTATGTGTTGTTTTTATACTCAGAGACTGTCCTACTTAACGTTTTGCTAAAGCATTGAGTATCAGTACTGCTTGGACAGAGAAGAAGGGTTGAATTAAGTTGAAGAACCTATATCAAACCTGGAATCTTGTAAGGATCCCTGATTGGGCAGCAGTTCATGTCATGCTGACTCTGGATCCACTCCGCTTCTTCTCGGATGGAATAGTTACCTAACTGTAGTTTGGAAATACTCTCCCACTGTGCGTCCCCTTAGCCTGGGTCCCACTCTTTCACATATTCCTGACTTTAAGGCAAAGATCCTCTATCCCAGGCTCTAGATGGACCAGCTCAACCCCGCTGTCCTTGAGGGAGTTCTGATGTAGAACACCCAACGACCAAGTCCGGAGAGCCCAGATGCACCTCCTCTGTCTGCTGCATGGGGTCTTGGCGTTCTCAGATAAGGGAAAGAGAAGGAGGCACCACCTAAGCTCTTTGGAGCTTTCAGTGCTCTCCCATGTGTCATCTTCCTTCCAAGGCACCCACCACTCACATGGCAACTCAACAGCAGGAAGTATCTCAAAGGTAAACACTCAACATCCCTCCACTATGGGCCCAGGGTGCCAGCACAGATGTCAGGGCATCCCACTCGGCACAAACCAGGACCATTCTCTAATATCCCTGCCTAACAGACAGCAAGGCCTTGTCTAAGCATAACCTGCAATCCAGTATACACTGTAATGTCTCTAACATGCTGGGATGAGGAGTGAGTCGGAGCCACCTTGTCAATGGCATACATTACAGCCTGCATTTTTTCACATTACCAGTGACGTACAAGCATCTGTAGCAGACCATCCCGTATGCCCTCAGGCCTCCCCTGGCCACCTCCTGCCTGAGCTCCAATTACATAGTCTGACACATGTCCACAGGCAGTGCTGTTTCCCATTCTGCTGACTAATCCATGTGTAATGGCCCCCAACTAGGTAGAAGTTCACACCATGCTGACTCTGAACCAGCCCCAATGTGTTGTTTAGAAGTACACCATCATATTGTGTCAGACTTTTCCTGATCTGATGCCCACCCTCACACATAATGTATTCTCAGCCTGAGGCTTGTAACCAAGAAAAAACAAATGCCCAGTCCAGTTGCATTTTAAACTCTTTACTGCAACTTCACTCCAGTACAACCCTTGGTGTCACAGCCACTTTATATTGCAAGTAACATCACCTCAGATAACAGAACAGAAGTTTACAGTGCAGAATTCTCCTTCTCATGACTTCCCATACAGTGGTCTCTGGCAAGTGCAGAGCATTAATTAATTCACAAACCTATTGCAGCCATCTTTCCCAGATGTTAAATTCTCTTATCTCAGGTGTTCCTCACACAAAATATACTTTTCTCCCGCCTAAAAGGGTGTTTCTCCTTAGGCTTCCAAGGCCATTCTAAACCAAGCCACAGGACCCACTAAATGAGAGTCAGGGGTGGAAAAGTTTTGTTTTCTGTCCCCAATGTGTCCTTGTTTACCACTCTAGCAGTTCTGCCATGCAGAGGGCCCTTTCTTTCTCAGCACAGCTCTACATCTTTGTTGTACAGGGGTGGTTTGCTCTCATAGGGCACTATTTGCACCCACTTTATCACTACAGGAGGCACTACAATTAAAGTGTTACTAAACCCAGGACCCTGCATTCACTTTATCTGATCTCCCACAGTACACAGAACATGGAAATGCAATTATTTTAGTAAATATAAACTGCTAAGTACCTTTTCTCATCAGAAGTTAGATCAGTCTTGTGACTTCTGTCAGTGTCCAGCAGAGCACTGGTTAAAGCTTATAGGAGAAGTTTTCATTCTGCTCTAGGAGGATGCAAAACCTCTGACCCCCTGTCTGGACAGTGCTGATTGGCCCTGTGCTAATGAAGTGCATTCTCCCAAGAAAAAAAAACTCTCTAGCAATACACACCAAATTGAGCATGTGCAGAGTGACTCCACACGATATGTCTTTTCAGGAGATAAGAGGGGGACACTGGAAGAAGGGGAGGATCATACAAGTCAGGATCAAACAGCCTTTTTACACAATTCAGAGGATTAACCACTTAGGTTTCACAGTGAGTATAACAAGCATGCTTTACTGCATATACAGACTGATTTTACTGTAGTGGGTTTAGTTTCACTTTAAAGGGCACCAACACCTGCCAACAAATTTGATGCATGCATTTTCATCTGCTTATGAACTACCCCTCAGGAATGTCTGGATTTGTTTGGGTCCTCCTTTCCTGACCAGGGATAACTCACCCTCTACCTGAACCTGACAAATCCCAGACACACCAGGAACTGTGTTTGGGACCTTCTGCCCTGACCAGGGATAACCCACCCAATACCTGAACCTGACAAATCACAGACACACCAGGAACTGTGTTTGGGTCCTCCTGCCCTGACCAGGGATGACCCACCTCTACCTGAACCTGACAAATCACAGACACACCAGGAACTGTGTTTGGGTCCTCCTGCCCTGACCAGGGATGACCCACCCTCTACCTGAACCTGACAAATCCCAGACACACCAGGAACTGTGTTTGGGTCCTTCTGCCCTGACCAGGGATGACCCACCCTCTACCTGAACCTGACAAATCCCAGACACACCAGGAACTGTTTGGGTCCTCCTTCCCTGATCAGGGATGACCCACCCTCTACCTGAACCTGACATATCACAGACACACCGGGAACTGTGTTTGGGTCCTCCTGCCCTGAACAGGGATGACCCACCCTCTACCTGAACCTGACAAATCACAGACACACCAGGAACTGTGGAATACATTTTTGCTGAAACAGGCAAAAGCCCTGAGAGGGATGTTTGGGTTAAACAAATGCTGTGCAATTAATGTTAGAACAATCCTAAATATTGGCAAAAGCAATTTCACGGTAACAGCACAATAAACAAATGACACTACAAGAGAACCTATGATTTTATTCTAGCTGCAATACGTTCCTTGACAGCCACTCCTATAAAGGGAATGGATGCAAATGAAGAGTAGGCCGTGGTGCAGAACCACTGACTGGATACAGGCATCTGGGATACTGGATTATACAGTATTTCTGTTTCAGCCTCCTTTTCAGCTAGTCAAATTTCAGGTATTATTTTATGGTAGTTGTCCCATCTTTTTAGGTGTACTCTCTTATTCTCTCCACTGTGCCTTCCTGGAGTATTACTGGGGAAAATAATGTTCCCTGCTTCATTTTTGGGAACTTTCCAGGATGGCATGGGTTCCTATCTCTAATACGTTTGTGTTAAATATGTGTTAGATTTTTTTTTGTTGTTTCTAATTTTTTTTGTTTTACAGACTGAAGCATTGCTGATAATATCAACGTGTTCTATAGATTGTGTTTCCTGTCTTGGTGGGAGAATCATATTCTGTCCTTTGTGCTAGATAACCATATATTTTTTATGTGGTGTACAGAACAAACATTGACCAATGAAAGGTTTATTGGAAAAGGTTATGGCATTCGTGACTGCTTTGTAAATAAATACATAACACATAACTCTGAACGCATTCGAAAAATGTGATAAACATACATGTGATAAATTTGACAAATTAAAAGAAACTGCTTAAAGCGGAGTTCTACTCAAAAGCGGAAGCTCCGCCTATTTGCTTCCCCCCTCCTCCATATTTGGCACCTTTTGGGGAGGAGGGGGAGCGGGTATCTGGTTTTGACAGGTACCCGCTCCCACTTCCGGCTCAGTAAGCCGCACTGAAGTGAGCCGGAGGTTCGGCCCCCTCCTCCCTCCCGCAGTCTCCTGGGAACTTTCACAAGTCCCAGGAGACTGCCAGACCAAGTAGGAGGTGCAGCACAACTCACGCATGCGCAGTGGGCAGCAGGCTGTGAAGCCGCCAGCTGTCACAACCTGGTGCCCACACTTGAGATGCCGGAAACGTGGAGGAGAGAAGGGGAGAAGGGACAGCACAGGTGAGCACATCGCTAGACTCTGGGACAGGTAAGTGTGTGTTTATTAAAAGTCAGAAGCTACAGTTTTTGTAGCTGCTGATTTTTAATAAACACAAAAATAGCTGGAACTCCACTTTAAAGGATGGACAATTATAACTTTACCTAAAAAAAATGTGTGTGGCCAGTTTTAGTCTGGATTGGTAAATTCAATGCGTTTTTACCAGATGGGGCCAGTGTAAACTTGTCATGCGTCTTGTCATGGTATCAGAAGGGTTAGATGTCACCAAAGGTTTCACGTATGCAGATTAAGGGGCTCTGGGATGTCTGTTCTGAGTGGAGAAATGTGTTTTGTAGTTTTCTCCTGGACTGGTAACTCCTGGCTTGGGTCCCTTTTTTTACAGGAAACCAGCATCCTGATTGTGCAGGTATGCACAGGCCTTTTAGTCAAAGGGCCGTCTATAGTTCAGGACTCCTTCCCCTGGGAAGAAGCTGCTGCAGGAGCAGCGTGAGTAAAAAGACACTGGGAGAGTTCCTATTCGGACCTCAAGGAGAGGCGATCTAACCAGGCCATCACCTGAGAGAAGTATTAGACTGTGGGGTTGATTTACTAAAACTTGAGAGTGCAAAATCTGGTGCAGATCTGCATAGAAACCAATCAGCTTACAGGTATTATTGTCAAAGAAATAAGCTGAACCTAAGGTTTCTCCAGAGGTTCCTAGGGATTCCCAGAGTATTGAGAAATTTCTGCCTCTCCGATAAGTTCCCACTGACACCATTAATCCTTTTAGCTATCTATAAGGGGGTAAATCTTCCAAATGGCCACAAATGTAAGGAGCATTCTTCCCACTAAACATCGCACTAATATACCATGAGGTTTAGACATGGCAATTATTAGCAGGGGTTCCCGGAGACCACAAAGTTATTTCAAGGGTTGAGAAACAAGGTCGGATCTAGGGGGGTGCTGGGGTGGGCTGTGCCTCCCCAGATTTTAGTCATGCCCCCCCCCCCCAGGTCTCCGATCCATGATCCATGAGTCAGTCTAATGCAGACAGTTGATGTAAGGAGGCACACTGATGGGGACAATCCATGTAAGGGGGCACTGTGCTGGGGACACCTGATGTAAGGGGGCACTCTAATAGGGATAACTAATCTAATGTAAGGGGGCACTCCGATGGGAACACTGATGTATAGGGGGGTTCTGATGTGGATACTGATGTAAGGGGGTGCTCTGATTGGGAGACCTGATGTAAGGGGGCACATTAATCGGGACAACTGATGTAAGAGAATACTCTAATGGGAACCCTGATGTACGGGAGCAAACTAATGGGGACCCTGGTATAAGGGGGCTGAATTAAATAACATGATGAGCCTGTGTGGACCCAGGCTCAGGGATTATGGAGTATAGATAGCCAGGAGGCTAGAAATTCCTATTATTCATTGTGAAACTGAAATCCCCTGCAAAGTTAACCTTTTGTGTGTTTTTGAATTACTTTCAATTAAAAGTGGGCAAAATACCCTGAAACATCCATCATTGGCTGGACCGAAGTTCGTAAAAAGCACTGCACTTGAGTGCATCCCCCACATACACTATATTGCAAAACGTATTGGGACGCCTGCCTTTAAACGCACATAGTTAGTCTGGCTGAAAAAAAGACAAAAGTCCATCCAGTTCAACCATTAAAAAAAAAAAAGTTATAATCCTATACCCACAGTTGATCTAGAGCAGGGGTCTGCAACCTTTAAGACATAAAGAGCCACTTGGACCCGTTTCCGAGAGGGAAAAAAAGACTGGGAGCCGCAAAACCATTGCAACATTTAAAACAAATCCGACACTGCATATATTGCAAAAAACGCTCTGGTCATGAAGGGGGTTTAAGGGCCCAGTAAGCAAAGGGTTAATCAGGGCCACAGTGTATCGTCATAATCACAATCATAGCCTTAGGTCAGTGGTGGGCAAGCCAAATCTCGCCAAAATCACGATTGAAATTTATTTTGAGAGAAACATTTTTAAAACTGAAAATACATCCCCCATATAGTAATTCATCCCCCATATAGTAATTCATCCCCCATATAGTAATTCATCCCCCATATAGTAATTCATCCCCCATAGTAATTCATCCCCCCTATAGTAATTCATCCCCCCTATAGTAATTCATCCCCCATATAGTAATTCATCCCCCATATAGTAATTCATCCCCCATATAGTAATTCATCCCCCATAGTAATTCATCCCCCCTATAGTAATTCATCCCCCCTATAGTAATTCATCCCCCCTATAGTAATTCATCCCCCATATAGTAATTCATCCCCCCTATAGTAATTCATCCCCCCCAGTAATTCATCCCCCCTATAGTAATTCATCCCCCATATAGTAATTCATCCCCCATATAGTAATTCATCCCCCCTATAGTAATTCATCCCCCATATAGTAATTCATCCCCCATAGTAATTCATCCCCCCTATAGTAATTCATCCCCCCTATAGTAATTCATCCCCCATAGTAATTCATCCCCCCTATAGTAATTCATCCCCCATAGTAATTCATTCCCCATATTGTGTGAATTCACTTACCTTTGCTCCGCGCGTTCCTCTCGCTGTGTTCCCGCGCCGTTCTGGTCTTCAGGGCGGACTGTGAGAGGAGAGGAGTTCGTCACGCTGCCCCGCCTACATCCGGGCTGCCCCGCCTACATCCTGACAGCCAATGTTTGCCAGCGGGCGCCCGGCACACAGAAGATCTGCATTAAAAGAGCCGCGGCTTGCCGACCCTATTGCCTGTCACCTGGTGGGCAGTGTGCTCCGGAGCCGCAGGAAAGGTGAAAAAGAGCCGCATGCGGCTCCGGAGCCGCGGGTTGCCGACACCCGATCTAGAGGAAGGCAAAAAAAAACAGAAAAGCGTGATCTAATTTGCTCCTGTAGGGAAAAAAATTCCTTCCAGATCCCCAGAAAGGCAATCGGATATTCCCTGGATCAACTTTACCTATAAATGTTTGTAACCAGTTATATTCTGTGTATCTAAGAAAGAATCCAGGCCTTTTTAAAGCAATCCACGGAGCTAGCCAGAACCAACTCTTGAAGGAGTCTATTCACATTTTCACAGCTCTCACTGTGAAGAAACCTTTCCGTGTTTGAAAACTAAATTTCTTTTCCTCCTGACATAAAGAGTGCCCCCTTGTCCTCTGTGATGGCCTCAGGGCGAATAGCTCTACCCCGAGTTCACTATATGAACGACTGATGTATTTATACGTGTTGATCATAGCCCCCCTTAATCTCCTCTTCTCAAGAGAGAATAAATTCAGTTTTTCTAATCTTTCCTCATAGCTGAGCTCCTCCATGCCTCTTATCAGTTTGGTTGCCCTTCTCTGTACTTTCTCCAGTTCCCCAATGTTCTTTTTGTGAATTGGTGCCCAAAACTGAACTGCATATTCCAGATGAGGTGTTACTAATGATTTGTACAGGGGTAATATGATATCTCTCTCTCTGGAGTCTATATCCCTTTTAATACAAGAGAGGATTTTGCTTTCTTTAGAAACTGCAGCTTGGCATTGCATGCCATTATTAAGCTTGTAATCTACCAGAACTCCAAGATCCTTCACCATCGATTCCCCCAGTTGTACTCCCCCTAGTATGTATGATGCATGCATAGTCATAGTCCCCAAGTGCATCACCTTACATTTATCAACATTAAACCTCATTTGCCACATAGTTGCCCAATTAAACAGAGCATTGAGGTTGGCTTGTAAGTTGAAGACATCCTGTAAGGACGTTATTCCACTGCACAGCTTGGTGTCATCTGCAAAGACTGAAATGGTATTTTTAATCTCAGACCCTATATCGTTTATAAATATATTAAAAAGTAAGGGTCCAAACTCTGAACCTTGAGGTACACCACTGACAACCCTAGACCATTCAGAGTATGAATAATTACCAATACCCTTTGAATACAATCTTTTAGCCAGTTTCTAACCATTTACATACAGATGTTTCCAAGCCGTAGACTTTACCTTACACATTACCCGTGTGTGGGGAACTGTGTCAAACGCTTTTGCAAATCCAATTATACCACATCCACCGCCACCCCTCTGTCCAAGGTTTTGCTCACCTCCTCATAAAAAGAAATCACATTTGTTTGACAACTTCTTGTCTTTCATGAATCAATGAACTTTAATGGCATCTCAGTCTTAGTCCATAGGGTTCAATATTGAGTTGGCCCTCCCTATGCAGCTATAACAGCTTCAACTCTTCTGGGAAGGCTGTCTACAAGGTTTAGGAGTGTGTCTATGGGAATGTTTGACCATTCTTCCAGAAGCGCATTTGTGAGGTCAGGCACTGATTTCGGATGAAAAGACAGGCTCGCAGTCTCCGCTCTAACTCATGCCAAAAGTGTTCTCTCAGGTTGAGGTCAAATTCCTCCACCCCAAACTCGCTCATCCATATCTTTATGGACCTTGCTTTGTGCACTGGTGTGCAGTCATGTTGGAACAGGAAAGGGCAATTCCCAAACTGTTCCCACAAAGTTGGAACATGAAATTGTCCAAAATGTCTTGGTATGCCGATGCCTTAAGAGTTCCCTTCACTGGAACTAAGGGGCCAAGCCCAACCCCTGAAAAGCAACCCCACACCATAATCCCCCTTCCACCAAACTTTACACTTGACACAATGCAGTCAGGCAAGTACCATTCTCCTAGCAGCTGCCAAACCCAGACACGTCCATCAGATTGGCAGATAGAGAAGCGTGATGTCTCCACTGCTCTAGAGTCCAGTGGCGGCATGCTTTACACCACTACATTCCATTAAGCTCCCTACGCACTGTTGTTGTGCTAATCCGAAGGCGACACAACATTTGGAGGTCTTTAGCTATTGACTCAGCAGACAGTTGGTGACTTCTGCACACTATGCGCTTTAGCATGTGCTGACACCGCTCTTTACAGGACCTACCACTTCGTGGCTGAGTTGCTGTTGTTCCCAGTTGCTTCCACTTTGTTATAATACCACTAACAGTTGACCGTGGAATATTTAGCAGCAAGGAAATTTCACGGATGGACTTATTGCACAGGTGACAACCTATCACAGTACCACGCTTGAATTCTCTGAGCTCCTGAGAGCGACCCATTCTTTCACAGATGTTTGTAGAAGCAGTCTGCATGTCTAGGTGCTTGATTTTATACACCTGTGGCCATGGAGGTGATTGAAACACCTGAATCCAATGATTTGGAGGGGTGTCCCAATAGTTTTGGCAACATAGTATATGTTATTTGTAGTGTATTTTGCAATGTATATCCCTCCCTTGCTCATCTAAATCTAGTAAAGTAATATTTTTTTCTGTACTCACCTGTGGAGTGCATGCCAAGTGGGCTCCTGTCTAGAGTCCTTCAAAGTGGAAGTAAACCCACTTTTGTATATTTTACCTACAGGTAAGCTTATAATAAAGGTAAAATGAATATCTCCTAAACATGCACCATTTAGGAGATTTTTTTGATAGCTGGCCCATGCCGTTCCTTCAGAGCTCTGTGCCATGGCCCGAGACTCCCCCGCGCATTCTCTGGAGTGACGTCATTGCGGCTCAGCCAGTCAGATGGCTGGAGCTCATGAACCCAGAAGGTAGACCGAGTGAAGATGGAAGCATCTGCAGGGACATCACACCGCTTTAGGGCTTCATTTTAAGGTAAGTACTTCATAATGTGCTAGAATGTGATTTTTTTTTTTTTGAAGGTTGCGGTTTACTACTGCTTTAAGTAATCTTCCACTGGTCTTTCAAAATCAAGCTTTTCTGAATATCTTATGTGATCATATGGTTGGTTAAGCTGCACCTTCCTTATTGCAGAACAGGAACCATTTCAACAGATCGCAGGGCACAAATCAAAAAGCCCAACCCTACATAGCTAATGATACACTCTGACAAATATCCAGTTAATAGTCATTAGAACTGTAACCTTTTTCACTGAAATGTTCTCATAGTAAAAACATGGAAGCATGCCCAGAGTATATAAACAAGCAAAGCAAGTTTGGTAACAAAGTAGTATAAGAGGGTATACTAATGGATATAGTAATGAACGTGTGGTAAAGGCATTGGTCAAAGCAGCAGCAGTGATCAGGGCAGCATCAAGTTCTTATTAGCATGCAGTATTACTAGACAGAACAGGGAGCAACTAATGAATGTGTATTTCCTTTTTTTGTAGTTTGAAGTATCACTGTAATTACGGCACAGTGTACTAGTTCAACAACCTACACCATCCTTTTTCAGCCAGGGTGCCCAGGGACCCTGGGGTGCCTTCAGGTTTCTTCAGAGATGCCTTTGCAAAATGCCTTAAAATTGCATAAAAGCCAGCAGGTGGATCAAGCATGCTTTTTAGCTACACAAAGCCACATTGTTCACCATTACAATCTTTTAGCCGTCTGAGTCCTAACAATCAATGATGTCATAATGATGTCATTGGTTGATAAGGAGGACATTGGGGCTCCTGCACAGCATCCTTGTTTAGCCCTCTCCATCAGTACTGGGGTCACATTAGCTGAGATGGAGAGAAACTGAGGGAGAAGAGAAACATTGGAATACTAGTCAGTACTAGTGTACAAAGGTGCATTTGCTTTGAAAAAATAAATCACCTCTAAAAGTTGGGTGTCCTTAAGTGTGTGGATTCTACTGCTCTATGTAAAACTATTAGTTTAGTGTTTTACATTTTAGAATGGGGTGCCTCCAGATTGCCTATACCTATAAAGGGTGCCTTGACGGAAAAAAGGTTAAGAAATACTGACCTATATAGAAAAAGCACTTGTTACATTGTGTAAGCCACAACATATTTAGTATACCTTTCATAACAAATCACTTAGAGCAATTATATATTAAGCAAACATGATTTCTCATAATTAATGCTAGATTTATAATTCAACAACTTCTACATACAGATGTTACCTATTGTAACACCTACTGTAGGTATCTATCAGAAGACACAAACATGCTATTATCAAACAATAATTCATTGTGCAATAAAAATAAAAGATAATCATGTATGAATCACATACTCAACAAGATCACATGGCTCTTTCCAATAAAATGCTATAATATACTGTTTGTCTCCAGGTGTCACTTATTGCTGTTAAAGGTTATAATGGTGTTTTCTTCTGTCTTGTGTGTCCTGACGCTTAGTCAGGGTCTGGATACCTTAGATACTGTATATTCTCCTGGGCTTCTCTGACCGTACTGTCTCTGTTCCTAAGCTGACTCCAAGTTCTGCCATATGAATCAGAAGGGGGAATGGTTTAAAATCGAGTAGGCTACACTTTAGTTGAAAAAGAAAATATATAGCAATTACAAAAAAAAAAGTAGAAGTTGCAATTGCTACACAAGTCATGTTGTAATTTAATGTTGTTAAAGATTATCTTTTCTTTTTAATCTGCAATATGGCAACCTGGAGGCTTTCTGTACACAGCCGATGTACAAAATACCTCCAAAAATATAATTTCTTGCTGGTGTGACTGGGTCACTTATTTTCAAGAAGTCTGCACTAAGATAAAAGTCAGATTTTAGGTATCCCCTGCAATAGAAATGTAAGTGAGATATTATCCAAGGGTTAACTACTTCTAAAGGGAAGCCCTAATTACTTCTAAACTGGGGGGGGTTCACAACAAAAGCAGAGTTACTTTTTACCAAGTAATATCTTTTGACCATATTCAAATGCAGGGGTACCTAGAATTAGACTTGTTATCCTGTTTACCTAGCTTCTTCTGTAAAACTTAGTGTCCAAAGAAAGGAATGTCAGCCATTGCAGTTGTCCTGTTTTGGTCAAGCAGGCCTTAACAATCTCAATTATAGGCAAATAATTTCAAAGCCCATTGGACTCTTGCAAGAAAAATCTGGCTTACCAAGATTTCTTTCTTCAGACCTTCAAATGAGAACTCCCTATCTCACAAATCTAATTTTGTAAAGGAGCACAGTGAATTAATAAGCTTTGTAAAAACTATTTGTCATGCAATTTGTTCTGTTACTTCTGAACTTGATCTGAAAGTGTCCATTCTGGAAAAATTCTAATTCTATTTCATACAAAGTCTCTAAATCTCTAAAACATTAATAACTTCAAAATTTTTCATCTCTGCAAAATGGAAAAAACAAAACCTTTTACAAGAATACTAGAGCAACGTACTGTATACTAAAATTTTGATTATTTTGTTTCCCTGATTTAGATAGTCAGCTTAGTATAAGTAAGTATAAGTAGTATTAGTATAATGTTGCATTTTTTGAGACTAAATTAAATGCTTTGGGTTTGGATTGGAGAAGTTGTGATCTTTTAACTTTCATACTAGGGTGATTGAGGCCTGGTTAACACTAGTACAATTTCAACTTTCACAGAATGCACAACAATCAAAAACACATTGATTTCAGTGGTGTCCATTCACATTGTTCTGAACATTAATACTAAAATTTTACAGATAGGCAACTCCTATCCTCATATTGATTAGTGGTTCCAAATTAATAATAACTACTGCAGTAGGGAACAGACACAAAAAGATACACTCAGCATCTTCCCAAATCACGTGTTCTGTTTATTCAGAGCATTTGCAGTCTTTTTTATACACATGAGAACGTAGGGATCACATTAATATTACAATTGTACTTTTATGGTAACAAGGGGCATTACATAGGCAGGCTAATTTCTAATCAGGACTTGAAAGAATGCAAACATAATCAAAACATTAGTGTTGTGTGCACAATGAGTGCAGTGTACAATACATAGGCAAAGCATACAAATTAGAATACAATTTAATACAGAATTTACAAATTTCCTATAGGACCTCCCCTCTTTTGATCAATATTTTACATTTTGATCACAGACCATGCCTATTATGATCTTTAACCTGGAACCTCCCTAAATTTAGGTGGAACTACTCTCGGCCTAGGAGGCAAACTCCACTGGGGAGAATCTATTAGCTGAGAGCAGCTACAGTTGTGTTCAAAATAATAGCAGTGTGTTGAAAAAAGTGAATAAAGCTCAAAATCCTTCTAATAGCTTTTATTTCCATACACACAAATGCATTGGGAACACTACACATTCTATTCCAAATCAAAGAAAAATATATCAAATTTGTGTTGTTCCTCTAAAAAAATTGAAGAAAAGTGAATATTAGTCTGTTCAAAAAATAGCAGTGTTTGTATTCTTCTTTACAAACTCAAACATTCACTATATAAACTGAAAAATGTTTGAAGATTTTGCTTTCCTTTGAATCACTTAATGAATATTTAGTTGTATAAGCACTGTTTCTGAGAACTGCTGTACATCTGTGTTGCATGGAGTCAACCAACGTCTGGCACCTGTGAACAGGTATTCCAGCCCAGGATGATTGGACTACATTCCACCGTTCTTCTCTATTTCTTGGTTTTGCCTCAGAAACTGCATTTTTGATGTCACCCCACAAGTTTTCTATTGGATTAAGATCCGGGGATTGGGCTGGCCACTCCATAACGTCAATCTTGTTGGTCTGGAACCAAGATGTTGCACGTTTACTGGTGTGTTTGGGGTCGTTGTCTTGTTGGAACACCCATTTCAAGGGCATTTCCTCTTCAGCATAAGGCAGCATGACCTCTTCAAGTATTCTGATGTATTCACACTGATCCATGATCCCTGGTATGCGATAAATAGGCCCAACACCGTAGTATGAAAAACATCCCCATATCATAATGCTTGCGCAACCATGCTTCGCTGTCTTCACAGTGTACTTCAGTGTTTGGGGGTCGTCTGACAAACTGTCTCCGGCCACTAGACCCAAAAAAAAAATCTTACTTTCATCAGTCCACAAAATGTTGCGCCATTTCTCTTTAGGCCTGTCAATGTCCTCTTTGGCAAATTGTAACCTCTTCAGCACATGTCTTTTTTTCAACAGTGGGACTTTGTGGGGGCTTCTTGCAGATAGCTTGGCTTCACATAGGCGTCTCCTAATTGTTACAGTACTCACAGGGAACTTTAGACCTTCTTTGATCTTCCTGGAGCTGATTGTTGGCTGAGTCCTTGCCATTTTGGCTATTCTTCTATCCATTCGAATGGTAGTTTTTCACTTTCTTCCACGTCTTCAGGTTTTGGTTGCCATTTTAAAGCATTTGCAATCATTTTAGCTGAGCAGCCTATCATTTTCTGCACTTCTTTATGTTTTCCCCTCTCCAATCAACTTTTTAATCAAGGTACGCTGTTCTTCTGAACAATGTCTGGAACGACCCATTTTCCTCAGAATTTCAGAGAGAAATGCACTGTAACCAGCATGTACAACATTTGCTTCCTTCCTTCCTTAAATAAGGGCAATAATTGCCACCTGTTTTTCAAAGAATGAATGACCTCACTAATAGAACTCCACACTGCTATTATTTTGAACATGCCCCTTTCAATTAGTGATTCAATTACAAAGAATCAGCAGCATGCATGTCATGACTGTTGGGTCTGTTGGATTTCTATTACTCTACTACACCTGCTAGTAAATTATTTGCCATGTAGAAATATAATTTCTACCAAAAACAGTGATTGATCAGGTTAGTGATGTCTGACTGCTATTATTTTGAACACAACTGTATGTCATTACAAAGTGAACTTTAATTATGACTAAAACGTACTTAAAAAACAAATGATTGATAAGAAATATTTACAGAGTAATTGGCTGTACACCCAGATCCTGTGGTCAGAATGGCCTTGTAGCTTTATTGTGGACATGCTGACTTATCAGACTTATCAGCATGTATAAACACAGGCAATTCTACATATAATGGAAGATATATAAAAGACAACATGACTTCAATATGGCTGAACTACTTTTTCAAACACATTAAATATACATATATCCCTTAATATATTTATTAAAGCATTTGAATAAATAGTACCCCAGCCTGTGATTTCAAGAGGAAACCAAGTTAAACACATAGATACTTTAGTCATTTTTGCAGTGTCTGGTGTGAACCCATGTGACTTTTCCTTCAAGTGTTGTAAACTGTATATGAAATAGAAGCTGTATTGTGTCTCCAACCATTTCCTTATATATATGTACATACATTTCTCTTAACAATCCACAAGTCACCTGGCTTTAGTTTATGAGATCCTTCCAAACTGTTAGGATCTGGAATTTGGGGAAAAAACACATAAATGAGTTTGTAAAAACCTTAACGGATAAGTTCCCCTTTGGGAACATGTTACATGTTCTACCCATTTTTAGGGTGGAACATGTAACATGTTCCCATAGTCGCAGCTACTGCCTGTCGCCCCCCACCCCCCCAACAGATAATACAGGGAGAAGTCTCCCCATACTATCTTTCAAATTTGAAAACAGCATGGCCATGCGGGGCTCCACCCACATGGCCACGTCATTCATTCAAGGATTTCCGTGAATGAATGAACTTCAAGTCCCGGCAGCCTAAGTGGCTCTGGGCTTGTAGTTTTCAATTAACTACCATGGTGCTGTGGAGCGCCATGGTAGTTCATTGAGGCTTCTTGGAAGAATATCTGCTTGGCCATACATCCTGTATGGCAAGCAGATATTCTGATAGGTCTTCAGGAGACCTGCATGGCATCAGCGATCTACTGATCGCTGGTGCAATGCTTTCCAGGCTACTGTAGAAAAAAATAATAAATGCACATTTTTTTTCCTGCAAAAAAAAATGTGCATTTATTATTTTTCAAAAAAGTGAACTTATCCTTTAAGAGATCAGCAACATTCTCTGTGAGATCCGAGTGGAGAACTTCAGCTGCTGAGAAAAATATAAGCAATTGAGCGACACACTTCAAAACTAAATCTCATAGGGAGAGATTTCACATATCCCCTTAAAGGATTAAAAAATATGAGGACATTCAGGCCATAGTTTTTTAGTTTCTGACAACTTTTTAGTTACTCTACTTTCTCCACCACATTGTGGATGGTAGGGGCTCTAAAATAAAACCTCAAACGAAGGGGCGGACTGACAACTCATGGGGCCCCCGGGCAATAGGGGATCATGGGGCCCCTGTGTCCTTTCCCACACTCAAAGCACACCCAAAAAAGCCTATAAAAAAGGTACCAGGGGCATGTCATGGGGTCCCCTACTGACCCCGGGCCCTCGGGCAGTGCCCGAGTGTTCGAATGGTCAGTCCGCCCCTGCTCAAACATCTTGTAAGAACTCTCCTATAAAATTTGTTCCTCTGTTAGTCTCTCTAGCTTCTGCGGTTCTTACAAACTACTTCTGAAAATTTTTTTTACTGGAGCCTTTGTAGTAGCATTTGCCACTGGCCAAACTTCTGGCCATTCAGAAAATATGTCTTTACAGACCAGTGCATACTCGTAAGATCCTGATTTGCGCATCTGGATATATCCCTTTGTAATCTCTGGAAGGGATGTTCAGTTTTTGGTAATACTTTGGTAACAGGTAAAACAAGAAGCAGTATTTTATCAAAAACAACAACAGTAAGCCCTGGCGCTATCCCTTGCTTGTTTACTAAGGCAACCATAACTGCTTCTGACTGATGACATGGTCCATATCTCAAGCTGAAGGGAAAAGAGTGGCTGGAAGACTCAAAAGATCACCTTTTTCCAAAGTCCTGTTTCATCAGAAGTTGCCCACTCACTGTGGACCACTTGTTCTTCTTGTGCTGGGATCCTCAAAGTTTAATTATTAATCCCAGCTCTACTGGGCAAGAACTAGGGTGGAATCTGTGAGTTGCACAGACCCATCAAGTGTCCAGGGCTGTAATGCAGCATTCTTAGTCACCTGGTCTGCTTCCATTTTGTGTGTTTTAATGTTAGTATGGCTACCTCTGCATGAAGCTGGAAGGCTGACGACAGCCATTCAATAACTAAGCATGCTTGATTGGTTTACCAGGCGAGGTAAAAACGTTTAGCCCTTCAAGTGGAACCAAAATCATGCATCACACCAAAAGCTCTCTAATATCTATATAAATGCTTACTCCTTTGTTACCTCACAGGCTTTGCTGAAGCATGGAGCTCTGCTTCTTGAGCTGGGGAAGAAGGATTCAATGACTCTAAATACAGAGCGTCCTTCTGGGTGATAACTGCACATTAAGTATGGGTCTATTCATCATTGGTATAAAACCAGGATCAAATCTACAAAAAAAACAAATATCAGGGTCTTCAAGGAATGTGTCCTCACTGGGCTCACAGCAGCTGATTCCTACAACATCAGTTTAACACATGTGGGGTTTTTTGTCTCCAGCCTCCTCCAGCACATTCAATAAGGACAGCCTGTTTGCAAACAATTGCTGCACAAAATGTGGGACCATTCATGTTGAATAATTGACCAAAAATTTGTCTGTAACTTTGTCTAGTAGGGCCTTGCGTACAGCTACTGCTCTGTTATAGCTAGGTGAACCCATTATCCTTGGGTCCAGCTTGCATGAAATATATCTCAATGGCTTGTTTTTTTTTCCTATCATGCTCTTTGTGTAAGAAATACAGTCTCATGTTCTAAAAAGACAACCTTTTCCTGGCAATATTACAATTTCTCTTTGTTTGCTCTGTTGTTAGTTTTAGCTAGATAATACAAGTTCTTAGTTTCTGTTTTACATATTTTCCTGAATTCACAACATAATATATGATAACAATACTGTGCAGTCAGGCAGAGATGTCTGTACATCCAAAGTTTTCTTTAGCTTACAACTGCACTTACAAGAAAAGTGACATCATTTCACAGTCCACACATTCTGCTTTGGATTCAAAAATTAAAATAAAAAAAAGCAAAAATTATCAACAATCTGTATATGAAAGAACAGAAAAATCATCAGCCAGATCAAAAAACTATAAAACAGCCGGCTGCAGGTAGCATCTATACTAACAGGGTGTGTAGGCTTGGTGAGATGGGTCTGTAATCTTATTTGTTACTCTCACATCATGGACCGCACACCAAGTTACTATAAGACCTTTAGTTTTCATTTTCTAGAAAAAGTCCTCATGTATTCCATCCATCTAGTCTCTGTTAAGTATTAAGGAAGCTGCAATATAACCACCTCATGTTAATCTAAAGTAACCCCATATCCTCCCTATTAGATTGTAAGCTCTTATGAGTAGGACCCTCTTAATACTCGTTTTTTTTTATTGTATTGTAAAAGTACTGTCTCCCTTATATTGCAAAGTGCTGCACAAACTGTTGGCGCTATATAAATCCTGTATAATAATAATAATAATTACAGATTTTCCCAATAACCTATATTTCATTTCCAACCAAAGGTTGTCTAAACCAATTAAAATATATCTATATCATTAATGAAATTGTTAACATCATATCAGAAATGAATACTTGAGTGATAATCTCGATATTACACCCTAATTCCAGTTACATCTCCATAACGGAGGACACTTTACCTCATTTCCCTTTTTCAAATGCACCGTTCCCACTATCAAAGGATATTTAATTTGTGTTATTTTATACAGTACATACTATATGCACCTTTTCACCATTTTGCCATGATTACTGTGATCACATTGTTTATCAGATTAATTAAACCGGCACAAAATGTTATGAAAATCCGTAGTCATAATACTGGTATCCTAGTCATGTTTCATCTCAGCACATTCTTCTCATGGGAAAGAGAAAAGAAAGATTGTAGGACCAAAAGGTCCAGCACACCCATTCACACACATACATGATCATCTCTTTAAAATCACTTACATTTTGCTCATTTTTCACACAACACATGCATATCATTCTCTCACTTTCTTTTAACGCTCTTCAAAATGTCCCTGCATATGTAAACTCTGCTTTCATTATTTTGTTCTCTGATATCTCTTCATCCCATGTACTGTAATCCTGTACTCAGCTTACTCCCAGCTCTTATGATTAGATGGGCAGCCATGGTGCTCATCCCATCTTCCTTCTCTGACCACATATAAAGTATTCTGTTTGGGCCAGGGCTAAGAATTATATTATTTCTGTACAATTTGACTCTTATTTTTTTGGTTTTCTTTTTCTGATGTTTTAGAATTTACTAGTTCTGATGCCTTACTCTAAATTCATTCCACAACTTAACATCAAAATGTCCCCCTATCTCTAATGTTACTTTTTCTGTCACCCTTCATTCATTCTGCTCAAATAGATAGCTGTTCCTCTAGCTGTTTTATCTGCATGATTCTTAGTCCCTGTGGACTTGGTAACCCTGTTACCGATTGAAGATCCCTGTTCACTGTAACCATTTATCTAGTGGCTCAGTATAGGCAAAACCGCACCTTCGGTTCATATATTCTCTCGCACTCCTCTTGCGTTGCCCATTTTCTGAGGGTACCCTCTTATGTTTCAATCCCTTACTTACTTACTTTAATGACCATAATGATTGGCCAGTCTTCTCTTCTCTACATGTGCCTATACCCTTTTGTCTCTAAATCTACTATTACAGCAGATGTGTGCTTCATATAACCTGGAATTCTGATATCTCAAAATGTAAGCAAAGGGCTTACCTCAGAAATTCCCAGATCATCTCAGGCTCCTCATTTTGCATTCTCAAGGTCACCTGTAAATTCCCTCCAAGGCAAAGCTTACCATCTGTTCTGGACATTAATACTATAATTTTATAGATGGGCAACTTCTATCCTCATATTGATTAGTGGTTCCAAATTAATAATAACTACTGCTGTAGGGAACAGACACAAAAAGATACACTCAGCATCTTTCCAAATCACTGTTCTGTTAAATAGGCAGGCGTTACATAGGCAGGCTAATTTCTAATCACGACTTGACAGAATGCAAATGTAATCAAAACATTATTAGTGCCATGTGCACAATGAGTGCAGTGTACAATACATAGGCAAAGCATACAAAATAGAATACAATTTAATACAGAATTTACAAATTTCCTTTACCCACTTGCCTACTGGGCACTTCTACCCTATTCCTGCTCAGGCCAATTTTCAGCTTTCAGCGCTGTCACACTTTGAATGACAATTGCACGGTCATGCAACACTGTACCCATATGAAATGTTTATAATTTTTTTCACACAAATAGAGCTTTCTTTTGGTGGTATTTAATCGCCGCTGGGTGTTTTATTTTTTGCGCTATAAACAAAAAAAGAGCAAAAAAATTTGAAAAAAAGGTTTCTTTGTTTCTTTTATAAAATTTTGCAAACGGGTAATTTTTCTTCTTCACTGATGTGCATTGATGAGCACTGATAGGCAGCACTGGTGGGCACTCATGAGGTGGCACGGATTAGCAGAAATTATGGGCACTGATAGGTGGCATTGATAGGTGGTACTGATAAGCTGGCACTGATGGTGCTGCACTGATGGGTGGCACTGATGGGCGGCACTGCTAAGCATTAATGGGTGGCAACTGCTGGGCAGCACTGATGGGTAGCACTGATGGGCAGCACTGATTGGTGGCACTGATGGGCACAGGTGAGGAGGCACTGCAGGGCACAGGTGGGTGGCGCTGCTGGGTGGCACTGCAGGGCACAGGTGGGTGGCACTGCTGGCCACAGGTGGGTGGCACTGATGGGCACAGGTGGGAGGCACTGCAGGGCACAGGTGGGCAGCACTGATGGGCACAGGTGGGTGGCACTGATGGGCACAGGTGGGTGGCACTGATGGGCACTGATCATCAGTGCCCCGATGATGAGGGCCAATCCCTTCGCTGACAATTGCCGGTTCTTGGCAGTACTTTCCGCTGTGACAGCGTGAGGAAAGTGCAGCCGATAACTGGCAACTATATTTACCAGGTTATCTGCTGTGTAATTGTCCATAGGACACAGCGATCACCGGCGGCGCAGCTATCTCATTACAAAATGACATTTGTGACTAAAACTTACATAAAAAACAAATGATTGATAAGAAACATTTACAGAGTAATTGGATGTACACTCAGATCCTGTGGTTAGAATGGCCTGTAGCTTAATTGTGGACATGCTGACTTATCAGCATATATAAACACAGACAATTCTACATAAAATGGAAGACATATACTTACTTATCAAAATCGAAACGCCTCTAGCATATGTGGAGTATGAGGCTTGAAAAGCCCTCTGTAACCAAGGTTTCTTCAGGGCCATCAGCTTGCTGCCCACCAGATACATCTCTTGTAGCAATAAAATATGTGGGACATATGATTTTACATATGTGTAAGTTTGTCATTAAGGCAGTCCATATGGACCCTCAAGGAAAATATGTTGTTCTAGTGCTCACAATCTGCAATCAACGTAAAGTATTTGCCAGTATTTATATTCCTCCACCATTTCAAGTTACCTTACTTTATGATATTCTGGAGGGGATCACCCCTTACTGCCCTGCAAAATTTCTGCCTATGGGCAATTTTAATGCTATTCTTTTGCCTGCCTTGGACAGACCTACTCCACCTAAATCTTATGCCGGGGACTTGTCTAATTGGGCCTTTGCCACTGGCCTCACAGAGGTTTGGAGGCGAAAACATCCATCTACCAGAGTATGCTCCTGCTTTTCTACTTCCTATAAAACCTGCTCGAGAATTTATTTAGCCTTTGTGAATCCATCTATGCTAGCTGAAGTCTCTGAGGTGGAGTATCTCCCTAGCGGCCTGTCTGCTCATAGTCCAACTGCAATTACAGTTAAAATTGGTTCTAGCAGTAATGGTTCCCTATGGTGCTTGGTGCCCACTGGATCTTGCATCCCGAATCTCTGAATGCACTAACTCTTCAAGGCTTTTTCTCTGGGACATTATGTTTCTGCCATAAAAGCAGTTAAACTTCCGGTTCCGGCGCCGGATGCTGTAATTCGCGGGACCCGCGGCTCCCGGGATCCCGGCTCTACAAAGCCTGCCTACTGCCTCGGGGACCCCCGCTATACAGTCCTGGGGTGCCCCTTACCTTCCTGCAGCGGCCCCAGCATGGAGCGGTACCTTCTGCCGGCGCAGTCCGGCCATGAGTCGGCGGCCAGGGCGGAGGGATGCGGCTCTCCCCCCTCTGCAGCCAAGATGGCCGACGATGCCTGTCACAGCATGGACACAGGCACAGAACGGAATAACACCGAGGGAGCAGGTATGACAGAGCCTCTCCTCACCATCCACACTGCCTGCCCACTCACTTCTGTAACTGATAACACTCCTGAGCAGTATGTGCAAATAGCTCAGGCAGTGTCCTCTATCCTGCTCCCAAACATAACACAGGCTGTAGATAGAGCTGTCACAATGGGCATTGAACAGCTAAGGAAAGATTTAGGCGACCATTCTAAACGTTTATCTGAGGCTGAGCAGCGCATATCAGATTTAGAAGATGAATTTCATTCAATGCAAGCGGTCACTTCACAATCCAATCGTGTACAGCAAAGTATATTGGATAAAATCGATGATCTGGAAAATCGATCACGTAGGAATAACTTACGCATTGTGGGTCTTCCGGAATCTTTTAATACAGGTTCTCTCCCTGATCTCTGCTCAGCGCGAATCCCTGCAGCTTTGGGCCTATCTTCTTCTTGCCAGGTGGAGAGAGCTCATCGCCTGGGCCCCCCATCTAACGAGCGTCGTGCGCCACGCTCTGTGATTGTCCGCTATCTTAATTATGCTGACCGCGTAGCGATCCTCACCTCTTTCCGTAACTCCCGTTCTCTGCAAATTGAGGGTCACAAATTGCTATTATTTGCGGACTACTCACAGGAAGTATCACGTAAACGGAAAGCATTCCAGCAAGTCTGTGCTACTCTTTACCAGAAAGGAATAAAGTTCACACTTGCATATCCGGCCACGTTACGTTTTACTGCACCATCGGGGGATTCTAAATCTTTTGTTCATCCTGAAGAAGCCCACCAATATTTACAAGACCACCTAAGGGACGGGGATCCCGCGGGTAGGAATAGTGGTCCTAGAGACCAACGCAGCCCTCGCAAAGACCCCCCCAAACGTCAACGCACTAATCTAGCGTCCTCCAAATCTCGCCCGCCTTGAAGATCTGAGGAACCATCGGTCTCTTCACAACTTCTTCCAGCCTTACTCCTGATCCGATTGGCTCAATTGGATGTGTTTCTTCCATTTTTTTGTTTTTTTGTTTTTTCTTTTTTCTTTTTCTTTTTCTTTTTTTTTTCTTTTTTTTTTTTTTTTTTTTTTCTTTTTTTTTTTTTTTTTTTTTTTTTCTTTTCATTTTCATCTTGGAAAGATTCCTCTTATTATTTACTGATATCTTATCACACTCCAATGTATGAATCTATTGATTGTTCAGCACGAGTTTATTTTTTGTAATTTCTGATGTTGAGGTGTTTCCTCGTAATCACCCGTTACATTGTTAATGTTTAATTTACCTACAGGCCTGATTTTACTACTCCCTTACTCCTGCATGTGCCTGATTCCATATTCAGCGTTGCTGTGGATGGCGGGATGCTGGAGCCGTTGTTGGGAATAAGTTTGCGGGGCGCCCTTCCTCGCCTCAACAAATCGGCAATGGTCCCTGGGGCAGGTCCCTCCCCTGCCATTCCCGGTTACGCTGGTATTGGTGGAAACAGCATGCGGAATGACGTGAAGTCCTGTTTACTGCTCTGGTATATTGTATGTTTTGATTTTTTGTTGGGCTCAAATAGGGCCCTTGCCTCTCTCTCTGTCTTCTCTTCTCTTCTTTCTTATCTCTACTTCTTGGGAGAGCTCCTTTGTCCTCTGAGACCAGATTCCAACCACCTCCATTTGCCCTACATAGCAACGCCACCCGTTCCTCCTTTTCTAATTGGTAAGATTCTTATCCTTTCACTATATATATTACAACAGTTAAAATGACACGTATATTTTCATGGAATGTTAAGGGCCTCAGATCTCCTCACAAACGCATGGCGATACTAAGACACTTGCGGCGTTTACGCGCGGATATAGCTTTGCTCCAAGAAACCCATCTTACCCAATCGGATTTTGCCCGTATGCGTAAACTCTGGGTAGGCCAGATCTTTGGCTCCTCCTCCTTAAACAATAAAGCTGGGGTACTTATTCTTATACACAAACGGCTTAATCCTGAATTGATTTCCATGGACGCTGACACTGAGGGTCGTTTTATAGCAGTACATATTAAACTTGGATCCCAGGAGCTGGTTCTCTCCAACTTTTACGCACCCAACTCCCCGACGAGACAGGTTTTTCAAGCCCTCTCGACGCGGCTGGCGGCCTATATTCACAAGCCTCTCGTCCTGGGAGGGGACTTTAACTCCGTTATGCAAGAGCAGGAGGATAAATCACAGAGTGTTGGACGTGGACTTCGCTCCTCTCAGATTTCCCGTCCAACACCTACTTTACTATGTAGCTTCGTTGAAGCAATGCAAATTACAGATATATGGCGCTTAGCACATCCGGACGGCAAAGACTACACTTTTTATTCCCCTGTTCATCATTCTTTATCTAGAATCGATTACATTTTCTGTAACCCCGTACTACTGAATCATGTGGTATCTTCGACTGTACATGACATAGCCATATCGGATCACTCACCGATTTCTGTTACTATAAATTTTCTAGACCCTACGCCACATCCTAGGATATGGCGCTTTCCTTCGTTTCTGGCGAACAATCAGGAACTCGCCCAGCAATTAAAAGACACATGGTCAGACTTCCAAATTACTAATGCGGCCCACGTTTCCAACCCAAATTTGTTTTGGGATGCGGGGAAGGCGGTATTACGTGGTAAAATCATTGCCTTTACGTCCGCTTATAAAAAAAGAATTCTGCATAACTTTACTGAGGCTAGTAACCTTCTTAGGCAGACACAGAGTGATATGGCAGAGTCCAATACGCAGGAACACAGGAAAGCTTGGGTGGATGCTAAAAACCAGTTTGACACATGGGCGGCAGCTCAGGAAACATTATACCATTCACATCTTGACTTACAATATCATAGGTATGGTAATAAACCAGGCAAATTATTGGCGCGCCTGTGTAGGAAGCCTTTCACCCCCACACAATTCACCTCTCTTAAAGACTCTCAGGGAGCACTTAAACAATCTCCGGAAGAGATCATATCTATTTTGGAAAGCTTTTATGCAAAGCTATATGGGCCGGATCCTATTGACCAGGAACAAGCACAATCCTTTCTAGACAGAGTAAATCTACCTCAAATAGATCCAATAGCGCTGCAATCTCTAAATGCCCCTATATCACAAGCGGATATATGTCTAGCTATTAGATCTTTAGCCAATGGTAAAGCTCCAGGTCCAGATGGGTACACCTCTGAATTCTTTAAACTCATGGATAAAACCCTCTCTCCTACTCTACAGCTGGTTTATCAGTCCATCCTGGAGAGTGGGCTTTATCTCCCATCGGCTTCACAAGCCCATATTAAATTAATAGCAAAAAAAGGCAAAGACCCTTCGGATCCTGGATCTTATCGTCCCATTTCCCTCCTTAATCTAGATGCAAAGATCCTTTCTAAAATTATAGCTAACCGCTTGGCCATTATTTTACCCTCGCTTATTCACCCCTCTCAAGCGGGTTTTATAAAGGGACGATCGGCCACCTCAAATATCCGCAAAGTGCTTTCAGTTTTGCATCAGGCTAAAATCAACCCACTACAGGATCTAGCAATTGTCTCTCTTGACGCTGAAAAAGCCTTTGATAATGTCAGTTTTCAATGGCTCAAACTAGTCCTTGCTAAATTTGGCTTTTCCGGTCCATTTACACAATTGATTCAGGCTATGTATGTTGCCCCAATGGCCCAGATAGTAGCAGCGGGAAAAATATCCAACCCTATTCTACTCTATAAGGGAACAAGGCAAGGGTGTCCATTATCCCCCCTGCTTTTCAATCTTGCTCTAGAACCTTTAGCCCGTTTCCTGTTATTTCACTCACGCCTCCATGGTATTCAAATTGGTCAACAAGATCTCCGCATAGCCTTATTTGCGGACGATATATTAATATTCACCTCCAACCCAACTCTGGATTTACCTTATATTCAGACAGTTTTCGCAGAATTTCGGTGCTGCTCGGGTCTCCGTATAAATTTTGCGAAAAGTGAGGTTCTTCCCCTATATCATGCTCGGCTTCCTGATTGGGCCTGCAACTCTCTATTTAAAATTAATACTAACCATATTACTTATCTGGGTATTAAAATTGGAAAATTAGCCTCGTCCCTTTATTCTCTGAATTATTCGCCAGTGATCCAAAAAATTTTAGGAGAATTGGAAATGTGGAAAGACCTGCCGTTATCACTCATGGGCAGAGCCCATCTCTTCAAGATGACGACTTTTCCGAAGCTTTTATACCCTCTTCAAACTATCCCACTCCTGCTCAAACATACGGATATAGTCAAGTTAAACAAGGCGATCTCTAGTTTCCTATGGAGGGGGCGTCGCTCGCGCATAGCCATACATAAGTTGTTTCTCCCTAGATGTGAGGGCGGTCTGGGCCTCCCCAATATTAGGCTTTATAATTTATCCTGCATTTTACGGGTGTGTATAGATTGGCTCTCCCGAGCGTCCGTGTTCTCCAATTACCAACTTGAGTCAGCCATGGTGAGCCCGTTCGATCTGTCAGCCCTTCTACACTCCAACTTTAACTCACTCCCGGAGCATCTTAAACATAATCCACTCATACGGGACACACTGTTCACGTGGAGGGAGGTCAGACGTAGACTAGGAGTTTCTCCCTGGATATCTCGTTTTCTTCCCATTCATCACAATCCTTCTTTCTCTGTCTCTCAACAACATGCAGCTTACGATTTATGGTACAACCAGGGACTTAGACTTGTTAGCCAATTATATGACTGTGCATCAGGATCTCCCCTTCCGTTCCAACAAATCCTTAGCTCATTTGAGTTGCCTTCTCATCATTTTTTGTACATTTTACAAATCAGGAATTTTGTGCAATCCATAGCTCAAAATAAACTTACTCGTTTCTGCACGACGGTGATAGAGGTCCTTGTTAGGAATCAGAAATATAACATATCCGATATATATAGTCAATTGTCTATGCATTATGCAACACCGCTGGAATCCTCCACATCCATCAAATCGTGGATCCGAGACTTTGACAATGCCTTCACTGCGGAACAAATACTCGCAGGTTTTAACATGACCTGTGCATTTAACACAAACGAATTTTGGCGGGAGCAACAGTTTAAAATTATGCATCACGCTTATATGCCCTGTCTGTACTCACGTTCAGACTCATCGATCTCTACGTGTCCGCTCTGTGGTCTATGTAAGCCGACACTTCACCACAGGTTCTGGAATTGCCCATCGATCTCTACCTTTTGGAACCAACTTTTGAACTTCATGCTTTTCATCACTACTCTCCCGTTACCTAGAGACCCACTGCTGCTTCTTTTCGGCAACTTGGATGCTTCCGTGTCTGCTGCTACATACCAGCACATTGCTAGGCTCAGAGCCGCCAAACCGTGGATGTCCACCTGTCTGATGGCTGCAAGAAGATCTATTCTAAAAAAATGGGTTTCCAACGGCCCGCCAACTATCTCAGATGTCAAATTGGAACTCAACTTCTTACTTCGCTTGGATCGGCTCAACATCCATATCTCTCCATCTACATCAGGAGAGGAAAAGTTCCTCCGCAAATGGGGTCAATATGTTTCAAGAACATTTCCTACTTCGGAGACCCAGCTTCCCTCCCAAGGACTTCTAACCTAGCCCTAACTTAGCCTCTAGGCGATTCCAGATGTACGTGCTTTAGTTGTCTTAGGGGGCAAATGACTGCTAAATTACCTTCTCTGAGTCTTCAAGAACCTATACTCACCTACTTTGACTATCTGCCCTTTTTACGCCTTGGCTTCTGCTTTCTTATTCTCGCTGTCCTTCATAATCTCGCTTCGCTGTGGACCCCTCAGTGAAGAGTCCCCGTAATAGCACACTTTCACATGTAATGTTGAGCTGCTTCTTATTATATTATATCATCATAGTAGCCTACTATTCTAACACCCTATTATTTTAGTGTCCTAATCTCTATATTCTGGCCCGTCCTCTTGGTCTTCTGATCTCAGACCTCTGACTTCTGATCTCTGATCTTCAGTAACAAAATTCCTTGCCCTCCTTTTTCTCCTTCTTTTCTTTTCTGTCCGTATACTCTTTTCTGGGCTGGTTCTTGCAGCTCCTTGTTCTCCTTTCTTCACTGCTCTATCTCTACCTTCTGCTCTCATTTTGCATTTACTTCTTACCCATATACACGATGACCTTCCTCTTGGTCATTTGACAAATGGTCAACATGGTATACATTTGCGCATCTATAGATTAATTATACAGATAAAGATTTATACATATACATATACATGTACTTTTCTAAACCCTTGTAGACTCTATTTTTAAGCCCCTGTAACCTGTTACATCAGACGATGTCTCCTTCCTATAAGTAACTTTCTCCTTACTAAATTTCTCTGATGCCTCTTTGTTTCTCTTGGGGTTTTGAAAATTTGTTTTCATGTACAATTATTGTTCTTGATTCTTTCACCGGCTTCGACATGTTGCCAAGCTATGATTACTGCATAATTTTACCGTTGGTTACTGTGTGTATACAATAAAACCAAATAAAGTTTCTTTAAAAAAAAAAAGCAGTTAAGAAGCATCAGACAGCTACCACGACCTCCCTCCTCATAGATCCACTCAGTATGGGGCTGACCCTTCTGATTAAAATTTTGACTTGCTTATGTCTGACAACCGTGACCTAAACCTACACCTGACGGAAGTAACTAGGCTAGACATAAACTATTCCACACTTCCACAATTTTTTGAACAAGGAGACCAGAATGGCAGACTACTGGCTTTGTTATACCAGCATGATGCCCCCCATACCGTGATCTCTGAGCTTACCTCCCCAACTGGTGAAACTATTACTGACGCAGAGGGAATTCTTAAGGAATTTCATGATTACTATCAACACCTCTATAGTTCCACTTTAATTGCTGGGCTTACTTCGGCGGATCTTTTATCTCTCCTGGATCCTATTGCCCTTTGTTGGCTTACAGATACTGAGAGATCCTACCTGGTATGCTGAATTACCTCAGAGGAGGTTCTAGCTGTGATTCAGTCCTTTTCCTCTGGTAAGGCACCTGGCCCAGATGGCTTACCCATAGAATTTTATAAGGAACATGGTGAAATGCTTGCTCCCCTTCTGGCTTCTCTATAAATGCACTGTCTCCATATGTGTGCTCTTCCTTGCTCCATGGTAGACACACATGTGGTCCTTATATACAAACCTCCTAAGGATCCCAAATCCTGGGCCTCTTATAGGATAGCACTCCTTAACAATGACCTAAAAATACTGACAAAACTTCTAACCAACAGCTTTAATCCCTTCTTACCCTCGGTAATTGACTCTGACCAAACCGGGTTCATGGCACACAAATCCACTGATATTAACTTACACAGACTGTTTACAAACCTTCATGCCCAGCATATCAATCAGGGTTCTAGAGTGATTGCCTAGCTAGATATCGAAAAGGCATTTGACACTGTGGAATGGCCCTATATAACGGAGATCTTTAGAAGGATGGGATTCCCTTTGGTTTTCATCAAGTGGCTACAAAGAGTATACCACTCCCCAACTGCTGTCATCCCTTCAGGAGGTCTCCTTTCTCCTACATTCACTCTGTCCAGGAACACCAGACAGGACTGCCCTCTCTCTCTAGCACTTTTTGCTATTGCCATGGAGCCACTGGCTGAGGCACTCCTAGTGTCTCTGATTCTTAAAGGCATGAGGCTGACGTGGCTGGAGGAGAGGGTTGCCCTTTATGCTGATGGCCTTTTGTTGTTTCTGAATTATGCTGGTCCCTCTCTATGGGGCATCCTGCATGTCTCAAACTCTTTCTCGGTTGTGACAGGAGTGAACTGGGATAAATCCTTACTTTTCGCCACTGACCCCAGGGCCAGACAGAATGCACCCTCAGATCTACAACTGCAACGGGTGGAGGAGTTCACATACCTTGGAGTGGTGGTTTCCAGGGAGGTGAATGACTACATAACTTTAAATTTGGCTCCAGTGGTCCACTCTGTCAAGGCTAAACCGAAAGCATGGGAGAATCTCCCCTTGTCTCTCCTGGGTCGTATCAACCAAATTAAAATGAAAATCCTGCCAAAATGTAATTACCTATTTCATAACTCTCCTCAGAGGATTCCCAAATCCTTTTTCACCCACCTTAATAGGTTATTTTCCTCCTTCCTTTGGGGTCCTCGACCCCCAGGTATATATTATCTTCTCTAATGCATCCTACTTTTCAAGGAGGCTTGGCCCTTCCAGATAATCACAGATATTTTCTTGCCTCTTAACTGGTCATGGTGGTTGACACCTGATATGTCTAGCTCCATAACAAGATTGGAAGCTGCAGTAATGTGCCCTGTGGAGGTCCTCCAATGTTTATTGTTCTGGGGCCCTGGAGCTCCTTATGATCTGACTCCCTCCATGCTTACTACCCTTAGGGCCTGGAAATCTGGCTTCACCTGTGATAGTTTTCCTACCTCTGCCATATCTCCGACTACTCCTTTATGGGATAACCCTTTTTTGCCACATTTTTACCAGCTTCCTGATCCCATAGCATGGACCAAGCATAACATCAAAACTGTAGTGGATGTGGTCTCAAATTTGTCTCTATGCTCCTTAGATTATTTCTTGTCTCATCACAATGTCCCCCCCTTCTTACGTTTTAGATATTGGCAATTGTCCTGTGCTTTTAGGAGCCAATTCCCTATTGCTACGCTCCAGCTGCAAAGTTCTGAATTGGAAGGGATATTAAGACACAATTGTGCAGAAAAACCTATCTTCATCCTATATATTCACCATCTTCGAATGTTCTCCCCTGATTTGTCATTGCTCCATCACCGTTGGGCCTGTGATGTTCAGAGGTTGGATGAATGGAAATTTCCCTTTAAAATACCGGCGTCCCTGAGAGACCGTCATACAATTTAAAATTGTCCATAAGACTTACCTTACCCCTTACAGGTTGCAAAAAATTAACCTCTCTTCTGCTCCGGAGTGCTGGTGCTGTGGCGCCACTCCCAGAGACTTTATAGATATTTTCTGGACCTGCCCAGCAATTGCTGCTTTCTGGATGCAGATAATGTCTGTTGTTAACCTTATGGTGGTTATTCCTTTAACCCCATCACCCCCAGTCTGCTTGATAGATTTAATGGAGGATATAGTTTCTGTGGTGGCAGATAAGATGCTTGTGGGTCTATTATTGTTTTATGCCAGAGAAGCTATCTGTGCTGGAAAAAATAGGTGCCCCCCTCGCTCACTTTCTGGAAACAGCAGGTTAATGCCGTCTTACCCTTACAAAGATACTTATCTGCATAGAGGGTGTCCTAAAAAATATGATAGCGTCTGGGCGAAATGGTTAGCGGAACCCTCAACAGCAACTGACACCTGACCCCTATGAATTATTTATGTCTGTCTTGGAGGCTCATTTATGATTGTTTAGGGGGGGGCCTCGGGTACTGGGGATGATATGTCTTATTGTCTTAACTTGGTCATGAACAGCAGCACCTTTTTTATGTTTTTTTTATTGTTTTATTGTATGTTGTTATGATTGCAGGCCAAAACTCTAACTGCCAACTTTTTATGCTTTTCACTGAGATGCCCCTACGTGGGCTAGTGCCTGAAGATGTACATGTTTTTGTTCAGTGTATGTTTCTTGAAAAAAAAAAAAACAATAAAAAGAATTCTAAAACAAAAACCAAACAAACAAAAAGACAACTTGATTTCAACCATGCTGAACTACTTTTCAAAACACATTAAGTTTACATATATGCCCTAATAATATATTTATTAAAGCATTTGAATAAATAGTACCCCAGTCTGTGATTCTAAGAGGAAACCATATTAAATACAGAGATACTTTCATTTGGTAATTTTTGCAGTGTCTGGTGTGAACCCAGGTGACTTTTCATTCAAGTTTTGTAAACTGTACATGGGGCAGCACAGTGGCTACTGCCTGGCAGCACTAGGGTCGTTGGTTCGAATCCCAGCCACAGCACCACCTGCCTGGAGTTTGCATGTTCTCCCTGTGCCTGCATGGGTTTCCTCTGGGTACAACAGTTTCCTCCCACATTCCAAAGACATGCTGGTAGGTTAATTGGCTCCTGTCTAAATTGGCCCTAGTATATGTATGTATGAATGTAAGTTAGGGACCTTAGATTGTAAGCCCCTTGAGGGTTAGGGACTGATGTGAATGTACAATATATATTTATGTAAAGCGCAGTGTAAATTGATGGTGCTATATAAGTACCTGAAAAAATAGAAGCTGTATTGTGTCTCCAACCATTTCCTCATATATAGAAACATGAATGTCTCTTAACAATCCACAAGTCACCTGGCTTTAGTTTATGAGATCCTTCCAAACTGTTAAGATCTGGAATTTGGAGAGAAAACACATAAATGAATTTTTAAAAACCTTAAGAAATCAGCAACATTCTTTGTGAGATCCGAGTGGAGGACTTCAGCTGCTGAGAAAAATATAAGCAAGTGAGTGACACACTTCCAAACTAATTCTCATAGGCAGAGAGTTCACATATCCCCTTAGGGCAGTGGTGGGCAACCTTTTTTTTCAACTGAGCCAAATCTCGCCAAAACCACGATTGAAATTTATTTTGAGAGCCACATTTTTAAAACTGAAAATACATAGGATGGTACACTGTTTTTAGTTTCAATAAGTTTTTATAGTAATTCATCCCCCATAGTAATTCATCCCCCATATAGTAATTCATCCCCCCTATAGTAATTCATCCCCCATATTAATTCATCCCCCATAGTAATTCATCCCCCATAGTAATTCATCCCCCATATAGTAATTCATCCCCCATAGTAATTCATCCCCCATATAGTAATTCATCCCCCATATAGTAATTCATCCCCCATAGTAATTCCTCCCCCATATAGTAATTCATCCCCCATAGTAATTCATCCCCCATAGTAATTCCTCCCCCATATAGTAATTCATCCCCCATAGTAATACATCCCCCATATAGTAATTCATCCCCCATATAGTAATGCATCCCCCATAGTAATTCATCCCCCATATAGTAATTCATCCCCCATAGTAATTCATCCCTCATATAGTAGTAGTAAGTAAGTAGCAAGTAGTAAGTCAAGTCCCTCCTGTGTCAATTCACTTACCTTTGCTCCGCGCGTTCCTCTCGCCGTGCTCCCCGCGCCGTTCCGGTCTTCAGGGCGGACTGTGAGAGGAGCCTAGCTCCCCTCACGTTCGTCACGCTGCCCCGCCTACACACATCCTGACAGCCAATCACTAGCTATCAGGATGTGAGTGGCAGCGAGATTGGCCAATCATTGCTGGGCTAGCTGCAGAGTCCTCGGCCACCCGAGAGGAGGGAGGGGAGGGGAGCGGCCGCCCGAGAGGAGGGAGAGGAGGGAGGGGAGGGGAGAGGAGGGAGGGGAGGGGAGCGAGCGCCCGGCACACAGAAGAGCCGCATTAAAATGTGTAAAGAGCCGCATGTGGCTCGCGAGCCGCGGCTTGCCGACCACTGCCTTAGGGGATTAAAAAATATGAAGACATTCTAGTTTTCTAGTTTTTGACAACTTCTTAGTTACTCTAATTTCTCCACTACATTGTGGATGGTAGGGGCTCTAAAATAAAACCTCAAATTTCTTGTAAGAACTCTCTTATAAAATGAGTTCCTCTGTTATTCTCTCTAGCTTCTAGGGTTCTGTTCTTACAAACTACTTCTGATAAAACTTTTTACAGGTGCCTTTGCAGTAGCATTTGCCACTGGCCAAATTCTGGCCATTCAGAAAATATGTTCATGCAGACTAGTGCATACTCGTAAGATCCTGAGTTGGGCATCTGGATATATCCCTTTGTGATCTCTGGAAGGGATTTCAGTTTTTGGTAATAATTTGGTAACAGGTAAAACAAGAAGCAGTATTTTATCAAAAACAACAGCAGTAAACCCTGGCGCTATCCCTTACTCATTTACTAAGGCAACCATAACTGCTTCTGACTGATGACATAGTCCATATGTCAAGTTGAAGGGAAAAGAGTGGCTGGCAGACCTAAGAAATCACCTTTTTCCAAAGTCCTGTTTCATAAGAAGTTGCCCCCCACTGTGGACCACTTTTTCTTCTTGTTCTGGGGTCCTCAAAGTTTAATTATTAACTCCAGCTCTACTGGGCTAGAACTAGGGTGGAATCTGTGAGTTACACAGACCCAGCAAGTGTCCAGGGCTGTAATTCAGCATTCTTAGTCGCCTGGTCTGCTTCCATTTTGTGTGTTTTAATGTTAGTATGGCTACCCCAGCATGAAGTTTGAAGTCTGAAGACACCCAATCAATTAACTAAGCATGCTTGATTGGTTTTCCAGCCGAGGTAAAAACTTCTAGCCCTTCAAGTGGAACCAAAATCATGCATCACCCCAAAAGCTCTCTAATATCTATATAAATGTATACTCTTTTCTTTTGATAGCTCACAGACTTTGCTAAAGCATGGAGCTCTGCTTCTTGAGCTGGGAAAGAAGGATTCAATGACTCTAAATACAGAGCGTCCTTCTGGGTGATAACTGCACATTCAGTATGGGTCTAGCCATCCTCAGTATAAAACAGAGATCAAATATAAAAAAAATATCTGGGTCTTCAAGGAATGTGTCCTCACTGAGCACACAGCAGCTGATTCCTACAACATCAATTTAATACATGTGGTTTTTCCTTGTCTCCAGCCTCCTCCAGCACAGGCAATAAGGTGGCTGGGTTCAATGGTATGCCTTTTTCATTGTTAGATTTGTACATAAATAAAAATACAAATTCATATTTTGTGAACCTTGCACTTAACAAATATTTAGTTGGGCTGTTTGCAAATAATTGCTGCACAAAATGTGGGAACATTCAAGTTGAATAATTGACCAAAATAATATCTCTAACTTTGTCTAGTAGGGCCTTGCATACAGCTACTTTTCTGTTAAAGCCAGGTGAACCCATCATCCCTGGATCCAGCTTGCATTAAATATATCTCAATGGCTTGTTTTTTTCCTGTCATGCTCTTTGTGTAAGAACTCCAGTTACCTAGTTACTTTGTGAAAAAAGACAAAAGTCCATCCAGTTCAACCATAGAAAAAAAAAAGTTTCATGTTTTAACAAGACAACCTTTTCCTGGTAATATTACAATTTCTCTTTGTTTGCTCTGTTGTTAGTTTTAGCTAGATAATACAAATTCTTAGTTTCTGTCTTACATATTTTCCTGAATTCACAACATAATATATAATAACAATACTGTGCAGTCAGGCAGAGATGTCTGTACATCCAAAGTTTTCTTTAGCTTACAACGGCACTTACAAGAAAAGTGACACATCATTTCACAGTCCACACATTCTGCTTTGGATTCAAAAATTTATATATAGAAAAGCAAAAAGTATTAACAATCTGTATATGAAAGAACAGAAAAATCATCAGCCAGATCAAAAAACTATAAAACAGCCGGCTGCAGGTAGCATCTACACTAACAGGGTGTGTAGGCTTGGTGAGATGGGTCTGTAATCTTATTTGTTACTCTCACATCATGGACCGCACACCAAGTTACTATAAGACCTTTAGTTTTCATTTTCTAGAAGAAGTCCTCATGTATCCCATCCATCTAGTCTCTCTTAAGTATTAAGGAAGCTGCAATATAACCACCTCATGTTAATCTAAAGTAACCCCAAATCCTCCCTATTAGATTGTAAGCTCCTATGAGCAGGGCCCTCTTAATACTCTTGTTTTTTATTGTATTGTAAAAGTACTGTCTCCCTTTATGTTGTAAAGCGCTGCGCAAACTGTTGGTGCTATATAAATCCTGTATAATAATAATAATTATAATAATAATTACAGCTTTTCCCAGTAACCTATATTCCATTTCCAACCAAAGGTTGTCTAAACTAATTAAAATATATCTGTATCATTAATAAAATTGTTAACATCATATCAGAAATGAATACTTGAGTGATAATCTCGATATCACACCCTAATTCCAGTTACATCTCTATAGAGGAGGACACTTTACCTCATTTCCCTTTTTTAAATGCACCGTTTCCACTATCAAAGGATATTTAATTTTGTGTTATTTTATACAGTGCCTTGAAAAAGTATTCATACCACTTGAAAGTTTCCACATTTTGTTAAGTTACAACCAAGAACGTAAATGTATTTTATTGAGATTTTTTTCTGATAGATCAACACAAAGTGGCACATAATTGCGAAGTGGAAAGGAAATGATAAATGGTTTTCAAATTTTTTTACAAATAAATATCTGAAAAGTGTGGCGTGCATTTGTATTCAGGCCACTTTACTCTGATACCCATAACTAAAATCCAGTGGAACCAATTGCCTTCAGAAGTTACCTAATTAGTAAATAGAGTCCACCTGTGTGTAATTTAATCTCAGTATAAATTCAGCTGTTCTGTGAAGCCCTCAGAGCTTTGTTAGAGAACATTAGTGAACAATCAGCATCATGAAGGCCAAGGAACACACCAGACTGGTCAGGAGTAAAGTTGTGGAGAAGTGTAAAGCATGGTTAGGTTATAAAAAAAAAAATGCAAGCTTTGAAAGGGAGCACTGTTCACTGCTGTGTGCTGGAGCGGAAGAGGGGATATTTTCTGGGATTTCCTGGTGTCAGGAAAAAACTGTCAGAAGTGACACAGATAGCAGAGGAATGGCGGAGCAGACATAAATCACATTAGGTGCTTTGGATCAGGGCAAGTACGTACTATAGAAGAATATGCTTTGTTGATTTTTTATTCTAGAGGTTTACAACCAACTTTAACAGTAGTGAGTAGTCTCTATTTAATTTGTTAGTTTGGAGTAGGGAGGGGGGAGGAAGAGTGAGGTGGAAGGGAGCGCCTTGCCATCCAAGGCTACAAGGCTGTGGATTCTATTGATGTACAGAGTGTAGGGAGATAAAGCTTTAAGCTGGCCATAGCTGGATCAAAGTTCAGCCAGTTCAGCAGGGAACGGTGGAGATTTGAACCATCTATAAGCAGGCTGATTGTACCCAGGGCGCTCCATCGATCAGCCTGGTCACAGCCAGCATGTTGTATTTTTTGGCATGCGATTATTACCAGCAGCTATAGGTGACAGAAATTTTCATTGCGCTCTCCCAGCAGGAATGGCAACCTGCACCCACCCTGTCCCCTCGCTGGGAGAACACAATAGAGCCGAGGGAGGCAATTGAGCAATATTTTTTTTTCTCTGCAGGAAAGAAAATCACATAATCTATGACCTGCCTTAGTCCTTGTATGCAATGGGGACTCCATAGGATGCTGCAAGAGTAACAAGCCACAGGAAACCTAGGGCAGCAGGCACCAGGTTAAACTGGAGCATAGGCACAGATTAATAATAATTAAGAATAAGAATCTGCATAGGAACTAAAATAATAAACAAGACATTTTACATGCACAAATATAAAAAGTAGCAATTTACACTGTTTAATGCACATTTTAGGCATCTGTAGCGCTACCCCTGAAGGAGCCACTGATTTAGGTTGGTCTTCTGACATTGGCCTTGACCTCCTCGAGCCCTCTGACAAACCCAGCTGTTTTCTTGTTACAGACCCTGGGTCTCTCAAAGAAGAAGAAAGAAGAAAGAGAGCATACATGAGAGCAGACAGGCATATCTTGGACCTGACGCTCACAACAATTAGCAGATAAGGAAGTGAGTCTGCCAGCACCTGCCTACACATCTAACTACACCTAACACTTTAAGCACTTCAATACCAGACACTTATACCCCCAGGCCAATTTTCAGCTTTCAGTGCTGTTGCACTTTGAATGACAATTGTGCGGTCATGCAACTCTGTACCCAAACAAAATTTTTAGCATTTTGTTCACACAACTAGAGCTTTCTTTTGGTGGTATTTAATCACCACTGGGGTTTTTATTTTTTGCTAAATAAACTCAAGTCTGAAAATTTTGAAAAAAAACCTACGTTTTTCTTTGTTTATGTTATCAAATTTTGCAAACAAATAATTGTTCTTCATAAATTTTGGCCAAATTGTATTCTGCTTAATTTCTTTGGTGTAAATAACCCAAATCAGTGCATATTTAGTCTGTAGGAAAGTTATAGAGTCCACAAACTATGGGATAGAAATCTGATGTACTGACGACAGGTCTCATTTCTTGAGGCCCAAAAATGTCAGGACAGTACAGATATCCCCCAAATTACCACTTTTTAGAAAGTAGACAGTCCAAGGTATATAGTAGAAGGTATGGCGAATTTTTATGTTACAGTACAGTGTCATCATATAACTGGTGTGGCGGTGATCAGGGACACTGACAGTATGAAAATAAAATGCAATAATTTTTTAAAATTTTTACATTTTCTTTTTTTTTACAATTTTGTTTATACACTGTGACCAAAGCAATATAATGTTACCACTGTAATGTACAACTCTGGGAAAGTGATCAGTATTTATTTCCTCTACGCATTATGATTGCTTATAGCAATGGATTTAATTGCTATAAGCAAGCATTTTACAGAATTAAATTGATTTATTCAGTTTTTTTTGTTATGATTAGCTGTGATTGGCCACAGCTAATCACATGGCACAGATGGGCTGTGATTGGCCCAGTCTGTACTATGTGACCACTGTGACCAATCAGAGCTGCCAA